>NC_142840.1:9393939-9696969 GCF_061612785.1 Hesperophylax consimilis | reverse complement strand
AATTAGAACATTGTTTTAATAACCATGTCGGTATAGGATCAAAACTGCACTGTTTATTAGGCGAGCTTGAAATAATTTGAATTACTTCTTCCAGCGTTGTGGGTTTGAAGGAAGACAAAGTTCCTTTAGAATTTAAAGTGAATATTGGCGGAGGGGCGTGAGATGCGGAAGCACGAATGGATTCAATTTTTTTCCGAAAAAAATTGAGAAGGCTTCCGGGGTAATATCTATTTTCGTTGGAACAGTGACTTCGAAAATTACAGTCTTTATTGAGTTCCAAAGACGTCGCGGGTTGGTTCACTCAGAGTTAATCTTTTCTTTCCAATACTCTGTTCTTTTGGAATTTATTTTACACGTATAATGTTTTTGAGCAAGGATCCACTCGTCTCTTATAGTTACTGAAGAGTTTTTTCTATAGGTCCTCTCTAATTTCCGCATAAGTCTCTTCTGGTTTCGAAATTCATCGTCAAACCAGCCGTCAGACTTTCGAACTTTCCGTGTTTTTGATGATGTCGGGGCATTTATTTAACAGACATGAAAGTGTCTTATTATAGGTCTTGACAAGTTTGGTAGGGGTCTTTGTTTCCCAAACATTGAGTGTACATAAGAGAAATGTCTGTAACTCTTCCAGAAAATCACTAAAGCTAAATTTACGCCGTTCCCTTGATACAATTGTTGTATATGGTACTTTAGGCGGGTTAAAATCAATATCAGTGCAAATAAGCCGATGGTCTGACAGTCCTATATCACGAATATCTGCTGAAAGCGGTGGATCACTGTTCTTTGAAATTAGTACATCTAATGTACCACCAACATCATGAGTTGGGACGTCGACCCATTGGTGGCATCCAAAGCTGGCTAATAGATCTAAGAATTTAACAGTGTTTGGTGATGTCACGCGCTCGAGACGAATATTAATGTCGCCTGTAATAATGAGTGTGTCGGAGAGTCCGACTGAAACTTCCAAAAACTGTGAAAACTCATTATAAAATTCGACAGAGATTGGTTTCGATCCGGGCCTATAAAGGGTGCACAACGTGAACGACGTTCCTGAAGAAGAAACCCTGCATCCAATATACTCAAACGTGTTAAATGTACCGAGAGCTACTTTGTTTAGCCGTAATCCTGGTCGGGCTATTATCGCAACACCCCCGTGATTCACGTGTGAGATATTGTTTGATGGTAGGTCCCTACTAGGTCGGGCTTCTTCAATTTTTCTTTTACTTTAATTCAGGCATTAAATATGTGAAATCGAAATAAAAATGCGAGTTAAAGGAATTTAATTTATTGATAATCCCATATCGATTTGTTCACTTTATTATGTTACGTCTTAATTAAAAATGAATTCCTGAAGAAATAAATATAAATTTAATACGGGAACTTAATAAGTAACGTTTTACAAATAGTAAACAAGGAAACTCGTTAAGCAATATTTCACAAAAAGAAACAAGAGGTATATTTATATTCTCGTAGGTACCTTTATATTTTTCAAGTGCTCTACATATGCCAATATTCAAAATATTTTAATAAATTTGAATTTGAAGTTTTACAAGGAGAAAATTAACTAATATTAAATTTTTTTAATTTATTAAAAATCTGGTGAAAGTATTCGTTTTCCTGTTAAAAATGGGACTGAGGGCCTATAAATAATGAATTGAAAGAGTTCGTAACAAATTATCAGTCATAAGCAAATGTTTTTTGAGGACGGCGGAACACGTGTTCAGACAAATACTGATATTGATACTGACATTCTTATAATGTAGCATTCCGTCATGATATACATTCTGAAAAGAATGCGTATTCTCGATATATTCTGAATGAAAAATATTTTATCAGGAAATTAGCATGATGTCACTTTATCAGAATCATAAGTCCGTTAGCATGAAGGAAGTTTTTTATGAGCGGATTTTAGGACGTGCTTACGATCTCTGCCCGGGAATAATTAAGGTATCCTTAAAAAGGAAGGCAGTAGATCTTGTAAATTTGTTAACTAGAACTAGAATTTGTTAACTCTTGTGAGCAAGAAGAAGAATGCGAACGAAACTAAAATTGAATATACCAAAATCGTTGCGTAATAGTTCCTTAAGACAAGTTGATAAACTAAATTGAATTATCTATAGCTCAAGATTACTGTTTTAGCATCGGAATTTGGTATGAACTTTGTGTAGTAAATTGCGTATCAGGAAAGGCAAGAAATTAAATCCAAGTTAACAGCAGTTTCGTATTTATCACATTTGTTAGGCTTTGTGAACGCGACAGAGAATCCTTGAGAGTTTCCTACGTTCGTTTGTAATTATTTACTTGTTCATTTACCGGATAAGTCATAATCAAAATCCTTCATACGTAAGCACATTATAGAGATTCAATTTAAAGTAAAACCATTTATTTGTGGCAATACTAACTATAAAGCATCGAATCGGAACACTGACGTTATAAAATTGATACAGGAAAATTTTAGTTTAATTTTTTTTTGTATTTTTTTTGTATTAGGCAATTCACCCTAAAGAGAGTGCTTTGTGCCGATTGGGTTAAGATATATGGTTAAACTGATGTGAATTATCTATAAGGGGACTGGACATATCATATATTAAAGTCATTCAAATCTATAAACTTATAAAGAATAGAATATACGCGAGAGTTGTTGAGAGACAGCAAATATGGAATACTAAGGGGAGACTGGTGGGTGATTTTAATAAGCAATCGATACATGCCCTTGAAAGAAGAATGGTTTTTACAATTGAAGAAGACATGGTGAAGAGTCTCATCCTCCACACCACACTGGCATAATGAACTTTCGAGTACCCGAATTTTAAACAAATGAGTTGCTATAGAGCAGTGGCCAATTCTCATTCTCGAGATACAGGAAATAAATCTTTTGGACTTTTTTATTCCGTGGAACCAGGGTTTACTTGGAATATGATTTTGTATTCCAGCATAAAAAGATCCAGTTTAAGTTTTCGTGATTGTCCAATTTTCTTCCCAGGAACGAGACATATTGGATTTAAGAATAGAGAAGACGTCAGAGACAGGAATTTTAAAATCTAAAGGAATAGAACCAGATACAGTTCCAAGTTTAGCGAGAGAATCAGCTTGCTCGTTACCCTCAATTCCTAGATGGCCAGGCACCCAAACCAGTATTGTCTCAAACATAGATTCGTTTAAAGAATCGAGGATGTTTTTAATATTACAAATAACATAGTCTTCTGGACTTCGAACGATATTAGAGGAAATTTTTAATACTGCACTTAGAGAGTCAGTACACAGTAAGGCTCGACGAATATTGAGGAGTTGGATTTGAATTAAAGCTTGTTCAATTGCGAAGCATTCTGCAGTAAATATGGAAATTTCTTTAGGCAATTTATAAGACAGATTAACATTGAATTCAGGAATATATTCCGATGCGCCACATTCTTTGTGGTCGGATTTGGAACCATCTGTGTATATGAGGGAAAATCCAGGATACTTTGAAAATATAAAGTTTTTAAAATGTTCTTCAACATTTTGAAAGTTATTAGCTGATGATAAAATGTTCGTCCGGAAGTAAGAAATTATTACGTTTGGGATAAAATTAATAGCATTAAACGGGGTACTGTAAATAGGAAGGATTGGATCATCTTGTAGATTTTGAAGGTTAGAAGACAGAGATCTAAATGATAGAAAACTTTTTAATAAGAGAGGGAACCGATCTCTATCTATTACCCTCCTTCTGTTATTCAAAATACTGAACAAACGATCGAGACTCTGTTCCAATGAGTGACGCGATAAAGATAACGCTTTGAAGATATATCTATCCGCGAGGTATTGTCTTCTCAAAAATAAGGGAGGATCTACACATTCTATCTGAAGAGCATTAATTGGAGAAGATTGCATTGCCCCAATAATCATTCTGAGCCCTTTTGATTGGATTCTTTCAAGTTTCTTATCCAGATATTTAGGAAGTGGGTCGAAAAGAAATGTACCATAATCCAAGTGACTTCGAACGAGGGAATTATACATTAGTTTAAGAGTAGTAGGATGGGATCCCCACCATACTCTGGAAACAGCTCGCATCATATTAAGCCCCTTTTCACACTTAGCAGAAACGTTCTGAATATGCGGGAGCCAGGAAAGCTTATGGTCCAAAAGCAGGCCAAGAAATTTTATTTGCTTAACGATTTGAAGGGGGAAATTATCAAAAGAGACTGTAAAGTGAGGCAGTTTTCTTTTGCGAGTAAAAGCCACAACCTTGGTTTTAGAGGTAGCTAAATTCATTCCATTTGTCAACATCCAAACTTTAATATTATGTAAGGCCAAATTTAATTCCTTCGCAGCATGTGATAAATTTTTGTGAGATAAATATATGAGAAAATCGTCCGCAAAATAAAGTCGCTTAATGGACGAAGGGATTACAATGTCTAAATCACTAATATAAATATTAAATAATAATGGACTGATTACAGACCCCTGGGGTAGCCCTTTCCAAAGTTTGCGCTTCAATATGTTTGAGGAAGAGTGGATAATAATGGATCTGTCTGTTAGCAAGTTGATAATAAATTGAACTAATTTTATAGGGATTTTTATTTTAATTAATTTTTCCTTCAAAACATCAATTAATACATCGTCGTAAGCTGAAGAAAGATCTAGAAATGTGGCCAATGTACAAGAGTTAAGGGATTGAGAAATACGGATATCTGTTGTTAACAAACTTAAATTATCCATAGTAGATTTCTTTTTCCGAAAGCCGTATTGATTAGGAGGGATAATACTGCGATTTTCAACAAACCATTCTAATCTGTTCTTTATCAAATGTTCCACTACTTTAATTAAACACGACGAAAGAGCAATAGGACGATAGGATGAGACTTCGGACGGATTTTTCCCTGGTTTTAAAACCGGGAGGATTTTTTGAACTTTCCAGACATCCGGAATAAATCCTGTTTCAAACATGTTATTAATTAAGGATAAGAAATATTCAACCAACATGTCGGAGAATGCTTTAAAGAAGCTATATAATATTCGATCAGGACCCGGAGAAGAGTCAGAAAGAGATTTAATTACTCGTTTTAGTTCACTAACTAAGAAAGGAGAGTCTAGCCAGTTAGAGTGAGATGGATATGAAATAAAAGAGGGCATTTCTTCACATCTGGCAACTGAAGGAGGGGCAATCTTATCAGCAAAACCTATAATAATTTCCTCCGGAATATGTTTGGTACGCTCCGGAGCATATGACGAACCGAATTTTTTTAAATTAGTCCAAACAGATGACTGGGGAGTTTCAGGAGACAAGTTTTCACAAAATTTTCGCCATCCAGACTTTTTATTTTTCAAAATACGTTTAGTTTCTGATTGGACGCGTTTTACCGATAAGAAATTTTCAAAAGACATGCATTTGCGGTAAATGGAAACTGCTTCTTTTCTAGAGTTAACAGCACGAGTGCATTCTTCGTCCCACCACGGAGTCGAATGTTTAGTTTTAATGTTAACTTTACGCATTGGAATGGATTTTTCTGCTGCTTTTATAACTATACTAGGAAATAATTCACATTGAGTTCTGATGTTCCCAAGAGAAGATTTTACAGAGTGAACAAGAGAGTCTAATACAGAAGAAAAAAATCTCCAGTTCGCATCTTTCGTTTTAAATTTAAAATTATTGTTAATTGTAAAGGAATGCGAGGTGGTTAGATAGTGAAAGAGGATTATAATAGGGAAATGATCACTGGAAAGGGGGTCTTTAAGTATGTTCCAAGAACATTTACGTATCACCGAAGATGAACAGAGAGATAAATCAACAACACTTTTCCTTTGTTGAGGGGGGGTGAATCGGGTTGGAGATCCGTCGTTTAAAATACATAAATTATGGGAATCAATAAAATCTAAAAGATTACGGCCAGAACGATTCGTTAATTCACTACCCCAAGAGGTAGAATGAGCGTTAAAGTCGCCCAGTAACATATACGGGGGACGGATCTGAGACATAAATGATGACCATTCGTTTTCATCAAAAATAGGGAGGGAGGGACATATATTGATAGTATTGTAATATCACATACAACAGCTGCTACTATCTGAAAATTGTTAGAGAGAGTATGAAACGTGATTGGTTTGAAAGGGATAGAGTCATGGATGATTAAGGCAGCGCCACCTTTACCATCCAGTCTATCATGTCTAAGACAATTATATCCCGAAATCTTAAATAGATACGAGGGTTTAAACCACGTTTCAGAAATAGCGGCAACTGAAATTTCATGTTCATCGAGTAATTTTACAAGTTCAAATTTATTACAGACTAGACTTCTGATATTCCACTGAAGAGTTCTGTTCAGTTTCGGAGACATTAGGAAGACAGGATAGTAAAGATTTAATGCAATCGGCAGCGTTGGACGGTATATTATTGTTGTTTGAAAGAATAGAAATTAAGAGGGTAATTAAAATCTGAATGAAAGCAGAATTTTCATTCACCACTTTCCCTAAATTAGGGGAAGATTGGGAACTATTTAAAGCACTCCCATTGAGTGTCTGAGATTTATAATTCCCATTTGGGTTAAACAAAATATCATTATGTTGATTTTTATCAATAGAAGCAATAAATTTTGGTTTTGGTTTTAGTGGTATAAAAATTGTTTCCCTGTGAGAAGATGATGGAGGAGATTTAGAGTAAGATAGATTGCAAGGAATTGAGGTAGATGTTACCTCTGCAAACGATTTTATTGCAGGTGGGAATAATTTTGATGCCTGGAAATAGGAAATGTTGTCTGAAGCCATTGATTGTTTAATATTCCTTTGTCTGGTCAATTCTGGACAGGCCACACTAACCGCTGTATGATTTCCCTTGCAGTTAATGCAACGTGGATCATTCGATGATTTTTGGCAAAGATCAAAGGGGTGGTCCTCTCCGCAATGAAAACAACGTGGAGGGGAACGACATATGGGTTTAGAGTGTCCGAAACGGCAGCGGTTAAAACACTGTATCGTCGGGAATTTATATACTTCCACAGGGAGTGCGTTGTAATAAATAAATACCCGAGATGGCAAAGTTTGGCCTTCAAAAGTAATAACAACCGATTGTGAGGGTTTCCATGTAGTGGTTCCATTAGATGTATCTTTGTAATTTAATCTACGTGCTTTTAAAACCTTAGGGGTCACTTGAGAATCATTAAGTGCATCAACAATTTCAGATTCTGAGAGATCGGTTGGTATACCTCTCACTCGGCCCATTCTAGTAAGGTTGTAAGTTGGAATATAAGCTTTAAATTTGTGGTGTGAAAGCGTATCAATTTTTTGGACAAATTCATTTGCAAAGTTTGCGGATTTAAATTCTAGGGATAACTTATAGCGGCCTTCCGGCTTAATAGATCCGTTAACTATGCCAAGGTTATTGTTTTTTGAACTAAAAATGAATTTCCCGAAATCCAGAGGATGAATAATTTTTCCTTGTTCAGTACTTTGGACATTGACAATGAATGGACCCGAGGAGGATGGGGAATAACTTAGTTCAGTATTTTTAGATTCTGATAATATGGTATCCTTACGAATTTCCTTAGGGTTTGAGGTTTCATCGGATTGCGAAGGTTTAATTTTGGGAGGTACATTAAGACAGAGCGATGGTCTTCGTTTTCTGGAAGGGAGTATTATAGAAACATCCGATTCATACTCATCTCCAATATTAAATATGGACTCGGGGTCAGGAGGTCGATCTTCATCTTCCTCCATATTTATAAATTAATTAACAAAAAAAAACAATAATACAGTCTATTTGATTGACTGTACACACGAATTTCAAAACCTAAATATAACAAACAAATAATAGAAAACAAAAATGTAACAATAATTTCTTATCTGTACGAAGTCCGCGACAGCAGGTAGGCAATTCGTCAAACACAGAGCACGACTATCCACTACCGTAGTTCGATGACTCTTTAGTTTAATTTTGACGATAATTCTATTTATCGATTGATAACCACTCGAGCGATTTCTAGCCATAATTTGCCAAATTTATAAGACAAGAAAATATGGAATAAGCAGTGAAATGTAAGTGCATTCATTGACTTTAAGCCGCAGTAAGCAGTTCATATGTTTTGATATTAATATTTCGAGGAATGATTTTATTTAAATCGAATGGCCAAATCGAAAGCTCGACAGCAATAGCTCGATTATAAAAGCTAAGCAACTACGAAATTTCTAATAAGCTGTGATAATATAATACAAGACGGTATGTAATTTTACATTTATTTCAAATTATTAAAAGCAATAATTATTAGCCTGAAATACAAAAATAAATTGAAAAAATCTTCCGGAAAAAAATAAATGCCGCCGACGGAAAATGAACCCGCACTTTATGATTGTTGGTCACTGTGCTACGTCGGTTTATTTTTAAAAGCAATATATATTACATAACATAATAAACTGAGTATGAACGATAGCAAAGCAAAGTTACATAGAAATGTGTAGTAACTTCATTGATATTTTTTTTAAATATACATGAACAGTTTGTTGTAAGGCATGTTTGTATTTAGTTAACCTGTACTACGCCCGATTGGTAGTTTTACACTAACACAATTTTTTTATAGATCTGTCCCCCCCTCCGTAACTGTGGATTGAATGACTTATCGTGCTTGAAAAAAACCTTTACAGAAACATTAGATATAATTCGTTGTATTTAATGTAATTATATAAGTATTGCCCACGGGAGTTCAGTGCCACAAAAAAATTACATAGGCATCGTACATGTTTAGACTTAAGACGAGACAATACACTAAAGGAACTTCGGAATCTTAACTATGTGTATTGGAGAAACCCACTGTTGAATTTGCCCTTGCAAATCTCTAAAATAAAATGGGAATCTTAACTACATAAGTGATGAAGTCACTTGAAAGACCTAGAAAATTGATCTTTTTTTAGGGTATATTTGAATTAATTCAGACGAAAGTATTACTAAAATCTCAGATGTTTCTAGAGGAATCCATTGGGAAGTTACTAATTCATTGACTAAAAATTAAAATCATTTGCTAACCGCTTATTTAATAGCTGAAAAATGTTTTATAAAATTTTTAAACTGTTTTACATAAAACGTTTTAAGGCAATGCCATACGTAGTAATGCATAATCATGTGTTTTTGGTTTGAAAATATGGTCGCCTATAAATGTTTCAGATGCTTTAATTAAATATTGCGAGTAGAATACATCTTGGCCTTTGAAATAATCGAGTATTTTTTAGATAAGACTTTGTATAAGCCTAGAAAAAAATAATGTATTTGGCCTATGAAAACTGCTTTAAAGTTCAAAATCTCCTACTTACGAACCCATTTTCGGTTATGATTTTATTGTGTAATGTGGCAAATTAAGTTATTTATAAAATGATCGAAAAAAAAATATTTATGCCTGAACACTCACAAAATAAAATAAAAGGCACTTTTTGGCCATGTTTTTTTCTTGAATAAATCAAAACAGGCGGATGGTGTAAAGCGGAAATTTAAACCTTATCGCCATCTACGTAAGGGTTGTTATTGATAGCGGCTTAGTTTAAAATATTTCACGACGTTATGCATCACCTTAATGGTAAGATACTTTTTTGATTAATCTTAAATATAAAAAAAATAAATCTGTAGAGAACGCTTCGAATATATATTATCGATTGTGAATTTGTCTGAATTAATTAAAATGCGAGCATCGAGCGAACCCCCGATATTAGAGTCTTGTATCGCCTTAAGACTATCCCCTTTTGTTTTTTACTCATTTTAAAGATAACTCACCCCGATGAATGAACAAGATCATCTACATTATTTATTATCCAATTGAGTTCTCAATTAAGTCTTAAGAATGAATGCTGAATTGTAATGGGCCTCTGAAGATATATTCTTAAAGTGTGATTCAAACGATTTGAAATAAAATTGTTATCGCAAATAAATAGCGAATCCCAAATCGGGCAAGTGAAGTTCGGTTTGTTTCCAAAATTAAATATTTTGTTACAGTATTTAGTTAAATACATGCTAAAAAATGTTTAATAATTGCAATAAAAATGAACACAATATGTGTTAAATGGTTGGCGTATAATCAAACATTCTGGCTTTGCGCAAATAAGTTCCATAATGGACTGCGATGCAAACCGTTCAAATTTAAACTTCGTATTTTGAACGACGGCGGAGAAGTTTATTAAAGACATGCCAGCACTCTCCTGGTGCCAAAAAGATCGTTACGTGGTTTGCCTGCAGCTCGTCGAAATTCAGATTTAACTTTCTTACTCTTCTGACATCAGCGGATTTTTCTCTTCAGTGGATTGAGCAAATGCTCGAATCTCGAATGGATGAAGATACGAGAATCAGTCACAAGATCAAGTGGATCAAATACTTGAGGTGGGTCATGGCAATTACATGCATGGAATGGTTCAATCGATGAATTCAGATGATGGGATGATTTTTCCCGAAACAATAATAGATTATTTCAAATTTTCATAACCAAGGGAGTTACTTTTGAGCTTAATTTTGTGGCGATGTTAGTAAAAAGAATAAAAAAGAAACTTTGACCGCTAAACGGCTTCAAATTAAAAATCTAGCAAGGTCAATTTGTTCTATGAACATCGTAATATTATTTTTCTCACCTATGGTTGTAAATTTAAAAAAAATTATGATTATACAAATAGCAATTATCGAAATCGAACGGTTAGGAACCTTTAGTTGATTTTATATCTAAAATTTTATTTTGAATCAATTTGAAATAATTTTTTTGTAAATACACACAAAAAGGTAAAGATTTGGGTGCGACCGATAGTCAAATATGGAATTTCTCAATTTAAATCAACTTTTTCTAGACAGTATCTAAATTTGCCATGTAGTTCGTATCGAATCTCCCTTACAAATGTAAACATAGAAGTCTCTCAGGGAAAAAATTAAGTTGAAACACTGTTAGCGTTCCACCAGAAATAGTAACCTGTTTTAGTGCAAACCTTTTATATATATAAGGCACAATCAGGTAGTCTCCTTCAATAAAATTTCAAGTTAATTAGAGCATGTTGCTGAAACAAATTTTTCATTTTCTATAAAAAACCAATTAGTAAGATGTTGTTATTTGCGATCGACCAAGAAGCTTGTAACATCACGGTACATGTAGTACTGCCATTCGAATTATGAATTTTACCGAACCATATGTTTAACCCAACTTCTTTTCGATAAAGTTTTGGAGATATCGAAAACCTAAATTTATTCTCCTTAATAACTCTGTAAATACAGGGTGCAGCAAAACAGACGCATTTTGAAGGGCGGTACATCTAGGGTTGCCATATGTCCGGTTTTCACCGGACAGTACGGTTATTTGAACGGCTGTCTGTCTGGTTTTTTTTAAATACGCGACACATATACGTCACTCACGAGATAATTTACAGAGCAAAAGCCGTGAGCGATTCTGGTGGGTTGTAGCAAGACTTGCTTAAATCTGTTGAAAATGGTACAAAATGTGTGCAGTGTTACCTTCTCCAATGCCTTCATAAAAAGAGTTTTTAGTGTTACGGGTAATGTATGGACTGACGAAAGAAATCGACGTATGAATACCTTAAAAAGCGAGTTATATGTTTTCTTCATTTAAATGTCAGTTGCACTGGAGTTAAAGATACAGTTTCAGGCAATAAACGAATATTTAAAGCAGTAGCATATATTGCCAAATATGTTAAAAAGTGATTTTTTGCTTACAATTAGTAATAATAAATGTAAGTTTTAATGTTTAATGTTAAGTGTTTCATTGCGTTCACCCTCAAAAATTTTCGGTAATTTTCTGTTTGTTTTGGCCAAAATCAAAGGGATTTATGATTATTACCCTTTGATAAAAAATGTTCGGTTTTTTTTATCTGGACCATCTGGCAACCCTATGTAGATCCCGTGTGGTGGGGGTAGAAACCTGCGAGGGATTTCATTGTGTCAGGAGGGTCGTGCCGTTTTCAGTCGTTACCATGGTTTGTTCCGGACAAAACCGGGGCTTCGCTGTCCGTATGATCGAATTCGGGAGAAATTGCCTTCATTAATGTATGCTGGGGGTTATGATCTTTCTAATGTCATCTTCAGGATTTTATGCCCAAAACTGCATGATGCACCGAGTAAAATAAAATAAACCCTTTTTCTGTAAGTTGCGCCATTTTTTTAATAGCATTTCGAAACTATACTGTCTGTTTTTCCGCATCCTGTATAATACATCTTCATCAAAAAAAGTAGAGATGACTTCATTATGAATTTCATGGACATGTGGCATGTATACCAGTGACTTGTAATGACTTAAAGACAGTATGCAAAGAGAATTCGGTAGCTCCGTGGTAGCTCAAAGTTAGGCAATGGTCGGAGGAATATTCCAACAAGTCGAACCCCAATCTTTTATTTTTTCTGTTCGTGCAATATGTATGTAGAGGAAATGCATATTTTATGAAAAAAAAACATAAAAAAAACGAAGTTCGTGGGTACTAGGATATGGACGAACCCACCCCTTTACCCATTCTTGGAAATGTAACTGGGCAGGAAAAATTTCACCAGAGAATGAAGTTGTCTCCAGACAACCACCAGCGGAAATGAATATATCACCGAGGTCGGTACAGCAGACCTTGTATGGTGGAGTTTTTTTTAAATATTGAATGATAATACTGTCCACCAAAGTTAGCGGATGTCCTATTTTCTCCGTACTTATTATCGATGTTACTGAAATAGTTTTGGAACTGGTCTTCCGAATCAGAATAATAGGTGCCGGGGGTTATCCCGGCACATCGCGGACGGATGACATATTGTTTAGTCGTATTTTCTCGAAACAAGATATTAATATTTAACTTTTATTTAATGGAAGCGTTAAACTATAATAAGGGATTAATAGTTTAAAAATTGAAGGGTACAAAATATATTTCTGGTAAATCCTTCGAAACCTCGCTCAATGTTGGTGATGTTTCATTTTCATATCCTAGAACTGAGAGGACAATACTTTAAATATTTAAAAAAAAAGGCTCAATTCAGATAGGCAACTGACTCAGAATTTTGAAAATGTTGGTATAATGTACCTAAGGAAAGATTAAAGAAATAAACTTGAACAGTATCTATTCAGAATTCCCTTTTATTACGTCCATCTCCAAACTTTTTCCTCATTAACGAAAACTAACAGTTCGTTGTTTCCAAGGGCCTTAAAACTTAGACGATTGGCCGATAAACATCAGATGAGGATAATATTATCTCCGTAACTTCGGGGTTAGCCCCTAAGCGAGCTAAGCGCACGGGAAACCACACGAATACGCGCAAATCGTGTGAAGAAAGCCCCAGGCCACGGAGGTGAGAATAACACCACGGAGGTCGTAAAACTAATAATGATTCTTTAACTTTAGTACAAAAATACTTGAGTAAAAAACTTAAAGCTTAGTTGAGTGGCCGATATATATCAGATCAGGATATCGTTTATTGTTTCCTTACATTTTATCGTTTCTTTTTTACGTTAGAATATTTAACCTGTCTAGGACCAGCGTGTGTTGACGTTAGTAATTGTACAAAATAATAAAAATAACACAAAAATTATACATTGAGAGAACCGTGTTGTTACATTAATGTTTCTACAAACTGGGTACCTACATGGTACCTATTAAGCTAATTCCAGTAAATTCATTACAGTATGATGTAGTAAAAATGTAGGGTGATTCACTTTTAATTTAAAAAGAAAGAGAGAGAAGAAAAAAAAGAATTATATTAAAAAAGGAAAAGGATTATAATAGATTATACTATCTCTGTTAATGTGGGGTTAGCCCCATGGCATGGTCCATGGTTACGCAGGCGGAGGTGAGAGTATTACCACGGAGATGATAAAAATAATTCAATAAAAACCAACAAAGTTTATTGCTGTGCTAATTATTAAGCTTAATTACGAGGGAATCACATGTACCAAGGAAGTAAATATTAAGAAAGCTTTCATAGTGGTCCTAATTTTAGGTGAACGTTGTGTAACATTTTTGTTTTCGGTTTGTTTTTTTTTTGTCTATAACTAAAGAATAGAAAGTGAATGATAAAGTTGGGAGTACCTACATGTATAATCAGATAATAATTGAAAAAAAAAACTTGAACAACTACAGCCAGGACGGCACCATGATCTTCTATGTATCCCACATAACAGAACAGACGTACTGGCTCGGCATAGCTTATGACACGAGGTATGGCGCTATATAATGTTTCCTGTTGACACATTTAACAGCAGCCCCAGCCTCAATTTTGTAAATCGGACAGCTCTGAAACAATATTCACTTTAAACTTTATGTAAAAGGGTAATTCATCATGTTAAACCATTACTGCCCTTTATATTGCAATTAGGTTTATAGCTTAGACTTCACTCACTGGATGATAAGGCAGTTTTTTTTTATAGAAAATCAGTTTTTCTCTAATTATAATATTATCTATGGAAACTACTCAGGAATTAACTTAACATGGGCTTTTGTCAATGCTTTGTTATTGTGCTAGTTGGATGTTTTTTTATGAATATGGATAGCTTCTATAAAAATTCTTGTATTTTGGTCAACGGATCATAGCAGTTCGCCACAAAAATAGCGGAGGACCGTCATTTGAAACCGGGTAGAAATTGAAAGGTACGTAATTATTATGTACATTGTACCAGTAAAAATAAACTTAAATTAATATTTTAAGAAAACCCAATTGTTCTTTATTGAAATGACCTTAAAATGACTTTATTTTAGCGATCTTTATAACAAACAGATGGTAGTGGAGATTCTGTGCTTTGCATTTGCATTGTCTTCAATGATTAACACTATGAGCACCGGCCGAATACAAAAAACTTACCTCAAATTTATTTCATGTTTTGCGAAAGGTTTCTTAAAAGTGTTATAATTATGAAAATGCTGGGTTAAATTAATAGAAAGTTCTCGTATTTATTTAAAACAATTTAATTTATTATTTGAGTATGGTAGTTTTGCCAACATTAGTAATTTTGGCCTTTATGGAGAGCCACATTGTAATGTTTGCACATATACCGGGTCTCACTACTTTTTGTGTGCTTTAGCACATACCTTGGAGGTTCGACAGGGGATCGCACATCAGATAAATATTTTGAATGGTTCGAGTAGTTGCTATTCATAAAAGTACAAAAAGGTTATAATTGAAGTCACTAGAAGTCACTAGCCACTAAAATGCACATTTTTAGACGGCTGGTCAATCACGTGAAAACACGGGACCGGGATACAATGCAAGGCTATACAATCAAGTGTTTACACGGCTCCGGGGTACAATGTGTTAAAAGGTATCTTCTTTGCACCATCCGCTAAATGCTTGCTCAACATTCTGATATTTATTAGTCGAGCATGGATTGTGTTTACTACATGTGTTCGATAGATCGGTTTTAGAATGATTTGCTGGCTTTATTATTTTCACACTTTTTTAGGCAGGTCCCTCTTAAAAAAGACCCTCCATACAGCATCCCAAAATATAAAGTAGATGAGCAAAACCCCAGGATCTCTGATGTGGTGTTAAAATAATTTTTAAACAGATACAGCATCATCCAAAATATCTTCATTCATCCATGTCCACATGCGACACTTTCGGACGGGTTAATTTGAGCAAAAATAGCCTCCACAGACACACAAAGGAACTTGGAGTAGAGGGAAGTAGCGCAAACTCCTGCAATATAGCAGTTCACAGCACTACACACATTCGCGTCAACTCTGAACCTTCGCTACTACAGGACAGGCAAATATGTTGAAGTTTTCCAAACTTCTGTTTTGTTGATGTAATTAATTGCCGAACAAGAACAACACGATTCGCTTAAGCACGGCAAGGCAACACTATACATTGTTGTAGGTTGTAGGTGAGCTAAACAGTACGCTTACTGTATCTACTCAATACAATGTATACTGTACACTATAAACTGTACAACACAAGGTAGAGAATAGTGCTACAATGCACAGTGTTTCTGGAACAGGGTAGCATATGGCCCAACAGTCGAGCTGTAATTGGATTAAACTGTTTCTAACATCACGACGTGTTGAACGTGAACATTTTAAATATGATTAATCTCCAAAACGATTGCCAAACACTGGTCATTCTACAATATGTTATAAATGAATCACCAAAAAGTTGAACGTACTGTTGTCATCATAAATTTTGAGTCTCTTCGAATAAAAACATTCGATCATTTTCACGCGTTATGGAAAAACTCTTTACAACGAATGTCCCAGCTAACGTTACTTACTCAAATTTGAAAGGAAACTGGTGCAGGTAACCGTTGAAAGTAATCCAATAATCACCTTTAAAACAACATGAAAATTATGATGTGAAAACATTTTATATTACTTGTACATAGAATAACTCTTTTCAAAAGGTAGCAAAAGAAAAGAAAAAAATGATTTGTATAAATTTAAGAATTTTTGTTTTTATGAGACACCTCACGGGAGCGCCCCTGTATGTACGGTGTAAATGCAGGGGAGCCATATTGCCACCCGGTTGGGCAACCTTGTAAGGCGGGTTAAGTCGTCTTAGATAAAAAACGAGTCTAAGAAGCGGCCCGTTCTCATGATGCCAACATCAGCTGTGGATGAGCTAGAGATGAATGCTGCTAGCTCCATAGAGTAGGTTCCATTAAAATACCTGTAGAATGGACTCAGCATTTCCGCGTTGAGTATGTTGATTTAGGCAGTCCAAAGATGAAAAACTGTGGGGCTTAAAACACATAAATCTACGCTAAGTGATTTATATGAGACGTGTAAAATTTCAATCACGTTTATTCGTATTAGAGGAGAATATATTTGTAACATTTAGAATATATTTGGGTAAACGCCAAAACGTGATTGTGATTGACATTCAATAATTAATCTACTTTCTTACTGCTATGAACATTTCTTAAGCAACTACCTTTTCTTGAATTTTAGTACGCACAGTACTTACGCGTTTAGTGCCCACACATATTTGATAATTTTAAAATACACTGAAGTAGCGTGAAGTGTAATACAAATTTATGAATAATGGTGTAATACAAATTTATGAAAAATCATTACAAAATAAGGTGTTTTTACCAGGTTCAATCTGTCCGCCTTTTTATGCACAGGGTTTGGTTGTTACAATATTGGCTTACAGCTGCGAAGAAGGCCCCAATTTATTTTTTTGGTAGGAAGTTTCGCTGTTTCGTAGGAAGGTAAGCTCTTAGGTAGGAAGGTACGCTGTTAGGTAGGAAGGTACGCAGTTAGGTAGGAAGGCACGCTGTTAGGTAGGAAGGTACGCTGTTAGGTATGAAGGCACGCTGTTAGGTAGGAAGGTACGCTGTTAGGTAGTAAGGTGCCTAATACGGGTAGGAAGGTACGCAGTTAGGTAGGAAGGCACGCTGTTAGGTAGAAAGGTACGCAGTTAGGTAGAAAGGCACGCTGTTAGGTAGGAAGGTACGCAGTTAGGTAGGAAGGCACGCTGTTAGGTAGGAAGGTACGCTGTTAGGTAGGAAGGTACGCTGTTAGGTAGTAAGGTGCCTAGTTCGGGTAGGAAGGCACGCTGTTAGGTAGGAAGGTACGCTGTTAGGTAGGAAGGTACGCTGTTATGTAGTAAGGTGCCTGGTACGGGTAGGAAGGTACGCTGTTAGGTAGGAAGGTACGCTGTTAGGTAGGAAGGCACGCTGTTAGGTAGGAAGGTACGCAGTTAGGTAGGAAGGCACGCTGTTAGGTAGGAAGGCACGCTGTTAGGTAGGAAGGTACGCAGTTAGGTAGGAAGGCACGCTGTTAGGTAGGAAGGTACGCTGTTAGGTAGAAAGGTACGCTGTTAGGTAGGAAGGTACGCTGTTAGGTAGGGAGGTACGCTGTTAGGTAGGAAGGTACACTGTTTGTCTAAAAATGCAATAAAATTAAATTGGGAAATAATGGCTTGTATAGTTTAAAACATTCTAAAACATGAACGAATAAACTACTTTTCGAACAATGATATGTAATGCATTTCCACTAGCCATTAATTAGAATAAAAAACGAGCCTAAATATAAATTTGACATCAGTCATGAACCAACCAAGATAGATCAAGCATCAAAAAGTATTAAGGTTAAAGATGTTCATTGGTTTTTATTTGGATCGTAGTGTTGTAAACTACGATTGTGTTGTAAGCATGATGGACTTTTTATTTTTGATTGTGATATTGTTAAGCCTTTGCCTTATCCTACGCCTGCTCTCAAGCATGATAGCAAAACATGTACTGATCTACTAAAAAATAAAAAGTTCCGTCCTCACAAACAACGCACAACTTCTTTTTTCTTATTGAAAACATCCAATAAGACGCTGAGCAAATACAGCTATCGTATTTTAGGTCCCTGCAAAAATAAACAGCACGTAATCAATATTGAACTAATCGCACCAAACTTTTATTTTTGAGAAAATAATTTCGACCATTTTAGTCTTAATGAAATTTTGTGTAAATAACCACTCTGCGAAATTCCAAGAATTTTTCACCGATTTCCCAAAAGGTCTGCCAAGAATCCGGCGCAATTCAGTTTTCTTTAGACAGTGCAAATAGACGCTTGTTTTTATTTTGGTGAGGGCAACCTCCTATTATATCTCCGCTCTCCCTCTTACGCCTGGTCGAGACTTTAGTGTGGCCTTATGTAAATTGGCGCCTGGTTCTAATTTTAGCGTCTAAAGCAAATTGGGACAACGGACGCCTGTCACGAGCAGATGTTCAAAGGGTTGAATGTTAATGTACAATGGTGTTCCAAACCCAAACCCCACACAAGATTATTAATACTCAAATGTATGCACTTCTCTACCCTGAAGTCGTTTGACAATATTGTAATTAAAGCACGCAAATTAATTTCTGTGAAATTTAATCAGTCCCCATCGCACTAGAAGTTTAATGTCTGTTCATAAATCTTAATATTATAATCTAGCCTTTAAAGAGATGTATTTTTAATCATTATGAAATTAAGACAGTTCCTGGCCAACACCCTTTAAAATAATTTAATTTTTGTTAATGATGCAGTAACAACTTAAACGCGCACAAGATATTTTTGCTCCCATTTCCGATCCTTTCATTATCTGCTGTGTAAATATTACGTCTGTAGGTTTTTCACAGATAGATGGATTGCTACGCGCAAAAGTTAGAAGACTTTAAAATGAGACAATACCCAAAAATAAAGCCAGAATCTTAACAACGTAAGTGAAGTAGCCGTGAACAAAAGTATGCGACGCAGGTTCCTGCTGTATTGAACGAACCTGCGGGTGAATTTGCCCTATCAAATAAAGTGGGAATCTTAACGACATAGAAGTTTTAAAACAATATTCAGTGCGCGGCCCGGCGTAATAAACGGACCTACCGTCGACTTCACTCTAGCAGGCCTAGAAAATTGATTTCTGTGGGGTATACTTTAATTATATCTAATTAACGCATTACTAAAATCGCAAACGTTTTTAGAGGAATCCTCCGGGAAGTTACTGATTCATTGTTTAAAAAAATAAATTCTGGTGTTAACCGCTAATTTTATAGTTGAAAAACGTTTTATAAAATAACACGTTTTTTAAAAAATAAAACGTTTTATACAAATATTTCAATGGTATGGTCCTGTATTTATTAATCTTAAAAATAAATAACTTTCATCCGTAGGGAACCCTTCAGAAACATTTAAGATTTTAGTAATAAGTTCATCAGAATTAATTAAAATGTGAGCGTCGAGCAGAACCCCGTTGGTAGTCATATTAAAAGTTATAAGTGAATACAAATAACTGCGCATTAAAAAAAAACACTTTTTACTCAAAACTACAATTTTCATCACGATTCGCACCAAGCTTCTAAATAATATAAGGCAAAGGACTAATTTATTGTTTTACCTTTATTTATAAAATCATATTAATGATGTTAATAATAAAATAAATACATAGGTTGAGTATTGGAGAGTTGAGCGCAGAAATAGAAGGATTTATGCTTGCCATTCAGGATAGAGTCATTAATACTAAAAATTATAGAAAGCATAGAATCAAAGATACAAATCAAATTGATGATTTATGTAGAAAATGTTTGGCTTTTCCGGAAACTATAGAACATATTATATCCGGATGTTCTATATTAGCACCGTCCGAGTATACATTTAGGCACAATCAAGTTTTAAAAATAATTCACCAAAATTTGGTAATTAAACATAACTTGATTGACTGCCGTAATGTAGTACCATATTATGAATACGAACCAAATTCATTTTTAGAAAACGAATTTTATAAAATATATTATGACAAAACTATACTAACAGACCGATCGATTAGTCATAATAGACCCGATATAGTTTTACATGACAAAATTAAAAAAATAACTTATATCATTGATGTCGCTATTCCAAATTCCTGTAATATTCAAAAATCTGTTAGTGAAAAAATAAGAAAATACACCGATTTAGGAAATGAAATAAAAAGAATTTGGCATTCTCAGACTATAAAAATATTACCATTCGTTATTTCGGCTACTGGCATTATACCTAGCTCTCTAATTAAAAATTTAGGCGTATTAGATCTATCAAAAAATTTATATATAAAGATGCAAAAGTCGGTCATTTTGAATACATGTAGGATAACAAAAGATTTTTTAAATATTTATGTTGAGGGATCAGTAGGATTTATAGGCCCTGTTAGAAGTTCTACCGAGCCGAACCCTCTGATATGAAAATATCTGGAGTCGGTGAATTATTTTCCCATTTGATCTCTGGTGAGTTGACGTGTTGTTCTTGTATTGTTTTGTATTTATTTTTATTTTTTTTATTTTTTTTATTCTAGATAAAAGAAAATTACATTTTTCACTTATTTAACTAGAAATAACATATATATTACACATAAATATATTACACACTGATATTATTCACTTTCATTGTTTTGTTGATTGAACATAAAACTGAGCAATTTTTTTTTAAATGTACCTATACTTTTTTCATTTTTAATTTCGTCTGGGAGGCAATTATATATGTTGCTTCCCTCGTAACCAATGGATTGCTTGCCATAATGAGTATGTATGGTGTTTAAATGTATTTTATCGTGTTGCCGTGTAAAGTGTGTGTGTACTTGGGACGTTTTAATGAGTTCTGTATTTGTATGTATGAGTTTATTATTTATTTTGTAAATAAGAAGACATGTATTATATTCATACAATTTTCTTAATTTTAATAGTTTTGTTTCCATATATAATTTTTTTGTTGATGTTCTGGATTTGAAGTGAAATAGTTTTTTGATTACTTTGTTTTGTGTTACCTATAGTTCGTTTATATATGTTTCACATGTATTTCCCCAGATTTCAACCAAGTAGTTTAAATGTGAGTGTACGAGGCTATAATATAGACCTTTTTTAATTTTATTTGGTAACAGATATGATATCCGGCTGAATACGCTAATTTTGCTTTATAATGCACTTACATAATGTTGATTGACTAGATGATCATTTGTGGAAAAGTGAGTGGAAGGGTTAAGTTTTTCCTTTGGGGAAGATTTAACCCGGACAACTAAATCGGAAGTTAAAAAATAGGAAATTCTAAAAAAATATATTCTCAAAATCAAATTAATCAAAAGATTCATTTATTTAAATTATATATTGGCATTTTGAATAGTTGTCCCTTCTGTAATTATGTCCGGGAAAAGAATATTAAAGTTAGAAAAATAAAATTTTTACAGTGATGTTTTTTTAGATCTTTTGCGAATGCTGGAATATTCATGGAATAAACCTGGAATTTATATTAAAAATATAAATTAATCGAAATTTCAGTGAGCTATTTAGCACAAGATACTCGAATGATTTTTGCCTCGACATGATTCGTGAGAGTTTTACTTTTCGGTAAATTATTACTATTAATGCATATATTAATCTTTCTTAATCATTCATTTTGGTTACTTATCCATCGCATTTTACCTCATTAATAATGGGACAGCAGGTGTGCTCGGGAACATGGGGTGAGGTTTATCCGAGTCTTGGCGGTGGATACGTCTGTCTACCAACTGCGTGGCAGGCCGGATTGGGAGAAACTGGTTGATGGAGACCTTTTGACCTCCCCAACTGCACTCTCTCGGAACATTGCCTTGTACCGTAGTAGGAGGGATGGATTTACACGTCTGTCACTCCTGGACACATTGACTACCAGATTCCTACCCACCCCTCATACCTTTTTACTTCTCAGAACTTTGACTCTAACATTTCCTTAAATAGACCCACTACACAGCATTCCCAAAGATGGCATAGGCCTTGAGGGATTTTTTTCTCAGTGCTTTCTGTGTGGAGCTAATGTAAAAAAAAAACCTTCATTATTTAGACTAAAGCGTAAGCAGAAGAAAGGACATCGGAAAATTGTAATAATGTTTACACGGAAAGCTTTTCTTTAGTAAAATAATTTTCTGTTAGAGCGCAATTCTTTGAAATGCGCCCTTTTCACAAAAGAGTTTTATATAAATATGATTTACTTTGCGTGAAAACGTTGATTTCGTACAAAAAGTTTCACGGATCCTTAATCTGCTAGATCGCATTCTATTAAATCTCGCGCAACGGTCGTTACAATTATTATTCCTTTAATTTGTTATAACTCTGCTTCCTTCTCAGAAGCTTCATAAATCGTTGTGCTCTTTGTGCGATTCTTCATGATTTTCTTGTCAATCTTGTGCCGCCGCGCCGGCTCGTGAAATTCGGTGATAAAACTGTCCGATTTGAGCAACAATATTAGGGAAATTCCGGGATTGTCTAGAGTGCTTGCTTATTTGGCAACAGAGATAATATCTCAAATGAGTAAGTAATCATAATACCTGAACAGATTATCCCCAGAAGTGTGATCTATTCCGATTTGAAAGAAAACTGATGTCGCCAATATAGTGATGTCGCCTTTCGAGTCTCGGGCACAAATAGGCCGAATCAATAATTGATTAAGTGCTCTAGAAAGAAATTCAAGTATCAGATTCTTTATTTTCGTTGTATTATGAAGGTATCATCTAATAGTTAACAAAACAAAGTTTATGGAAGGTATGAAAGAAGGAGAAATATTGTGTTTTAATTAAATGCCAAACATTATAATTCTCGAATAAATTAATGAAATATGATTTTTTATTAATTAAAAGTCTGTGTGTTTCTGCTCCTGAAACTTTTGTGAAAATTTCTAGAAAATGAGAAAATAATAGGAGGCCGTAATATTAAAATAGAAACATATTAACACCGGACCTTGGTACGACAAAGGACCATTTGAATAATTTAGAATCGGGTAAATCCGCAAGGTAAGCAATATAATTTTCTTCAACATTGTAAATTCCCTTTGTGGCGTCATTTTAATTAAATGAAAATTAAAAACCATGTTTAAATTGTAGTTTATAATTATTGTGTAATTTTTACGAAGAAAATTTGCAGGAATACCTAATAATAATACATCAGACTGGTTTCTTTATATTGTAACTTTTTAGTAGCGTTTGGAGGCTTTTGTTAACCTGAAGGAATATCGCAAGACAAATCAAATGGGAAAATATTCGCATCACCTACTCTAACGAAAACCATACATTTATAATTGTTTATTTTATCTGACAGTGAAGCCACAATACTGCAAAAATAAACTTCCTGGAAGTATCTTGGCATAGCTTTACAATTATATTCTAAAGCTTTTAATCCCACGCATGTTGAATTAAATATGAGATTATTTCGTACTGGCCGTACTTTAGATTTCAATTAGATATTTGTAATATACCTCCCTCATTAAATTAATATGCCCATAACTCTGTAAGAAAACCACAATTCAAAGTTTTTTCATTAATTTTGACTTCATTGTTATGTGTTCCTAAATCACACTAATTGAATAATTAAGTCATTTATTTTTTAATCTTTTGAATCCATATATTGTTAACTTTATAATAATCTGCGCGTTCTGTGAAATCGTAAATAGGCTTTGCTTTGCTTTATGTCAAAACCAAACTTCAAAAATACATTTGGAAACTGTCAACAAAATAATGACATCCACCCAGCATGGCTTTAACGATCTCACCCGACACAAAATAACGAGCAAATCGATATTATTAAGTGCCCGCTGTCTACTCTACTATCGTTTATAGATTCAAAGATAAAAAAGTAGAATAGGGATTATTACAATATACTAACGCAGGCTTCATTGGTTTTCTGTAAAACAAATAACACGATAATACATGATAAAAATCAATAATGTAGAAAAATTTGAGGTACACATTATTTTTGAATGATTAAGTCAGCAGTTATTATTAATGTTGTATATTTAGATGAGACATGAAGCGAAATAATAGGTTTTTTACCTCCAACTCTCCCAAAGCTCTAAATAAAATAACCGAATCGCGTCCCAATAGTGGAAGACGTTTTGACAGTATATTAGTACGCAGTAGCGCCTCTAAGTACCGAAATTTCTTACAGGTGTGCCGGAATTTTGCCCAACAACAGGCGCTAATGTACATAAACCGAATCACCCCATCTGAAAAAAAAATTTTACAGAACACAAACAAAATGGACAAAAACATGGAATTATTTTTATCTAAACTTGATGAGAAATTAAAAAAACAAGCGGAAATAATTACTCATTCCGTTACTAGAAATGTGATGGAAGCGCTAGATGAGAAGATGAAAACAATTATTGAGGAAAACAATGTCCTTAAAAATAAAGTTTCAGAACGAGAACAAAAACTTAAAGCAGTAGATAGAGAAAAACGTTAAAATAACCTGGTGGTCTTCGGAATGGAAGAGAAGGGAAAATCTGAAGGAGACCTAGTAGACTACATTAAAGACCTCATAGTAAACACGGGAGTACATTTGGACAGCCAATAAATTAGCAACGTGTACAGAATAGGGAAACAAAGCGAAAACACAAATTTTCCGGTCATAGCCTCTATCACGACACAATGGAAAAAACACCTTATACTCAAGAACAAGACAAACCTTCCGCCAGGTATTAATGTGAAAGAAAACTACTCGAAGGAAATCCTGGAAAAACGAAAACAGCTACAACCTCAACTAGAAGAAGAGAAAAAGAAAAGAAAAATTGCTTACATAAAATATGACAAACTGATAGTGTTAAAACCGAAGGACAACATTAGCGAAAAGCGAAAAAGAGGAACTTCGGATTCTCCTAAGTCACCAGCACAGAAGAATGTAAATACAAACAAAAATCAAGCAATCCTTCACAACCTCTACCCAAAACTAGCATGAAAGAGACCAACAGACCTAACATACTGAACTATGTCAACCGGGCAAGTTCTGACCCACAACTAAATGCTCCAAAAAACTAATTACTGTCTCGGAAGATTGGAAATAAGGAATATTAACACCAACCAAAACTAACAACCAAAACCAACCAACAAAAAGTCTCTCAATTCGGCTGGTCCCCGCGGGAGTTACAGGCCACAACCCTCTAACAACAAGGAGAAACAAAATACTCAATATTGCAACTTTAAATACGAGAACCCTTAGAATCAAAGAAAGCCTACACGAGCTAGAAATAGCTCTCGAAGAATTAAAATGGGATATCCTGGGCATTAAACTCACGGCTGGACATCAATGGAGAAGAGTAGCGCGTGACAGGTCCAAATGGAAATTGTTAGAGGATGCCTATGTCAAGAGGCAAACTGAGCTTCGGGAGAAGTTCAGAATAAAAAGCTTATTATTATTTTATTACGCTATTTTATTTTATTACACATAGAGACGCTATATATATATATATATATATATAGCGTCTCTATGTGTAGCTATATGGCAGTGGGTGAAGTATTCAAATAAGTAAAACATGTTGAACCAGAGAAAAATCAAGATAAAAACATTACGAACGAATGAAATTATCATTGGTTAGTGGGTATTTTAAGTAGTAAAGTCAATTTAAATTACATATTACGTAAATTACACTGGAGATGGTACAGCACATTGGACATCGTTCTCGAGAAAAATGTCAAGTAACACTAGAAGAGTTATCTTCAGACCACCTACCCGTAAGCTTCACATATAAGATGCCAACCGGGAAGGATCCAAGTGGGAAATTAACGAACGGATACATCTCACATCGGGAACTCTGGGTTCACCTCAAGAAATCCACGAGTGAAATAGAACTCTCACGGAAATAATAAAACATGCTCAGACACATCCATACCTCTCAAGGAAGTACACTCATATCCGATATCACTTTTCAAGGAGAAAAATCGCTTGCGACGCATGGGGGCCGGATAAATAATCAAAATGATAATTCATCACATCTTTAAAAAGTTATATAAAGTCAAGGAATGTGATGAAACACAAAGTTTATTAACTGGGTTAAGTAGGTTAGGTTAGGTTACAAAAATAAATTTTTTCATCGTTTAATGAATTTATATCACCTTTTAAAAGTGTGTTGAATAGTAACTGTGTTGAGTTAGCATGGAACCGAAAATTGTGAGGCGCATGTAACGCCTTTCTACTTGTATAAAGAACAATCAAATTAAATTCAGTAAATTTAAATGATTCACCACTTCTTGAAAAATAAGTTTATACAATATGAAAAAAAACTTCGATTACACATCTTCCTGAAAATTGACACTGTTATACTGTACGCTGGCTAAAGAGGGAGGTAGCGCAATACGGCATAGCACCCCAAAAATAAATCCCCCAAATATTTTTGGCTCTTAAAATCTCAATTCACAGGAAATCTCCAAGAAAAAATGCTTTTCCTCTGAAATCATACGACTTGAAACTTAATACTTAAATTTCTATAAACCATGTATTTTATGTAGCTCATTTTTTTTCAATTCAAAACAAGGAATAACAAAATTTTTCCAAAGAAACTTCACTATCTCGGACACAATTCTTTTTAAAACTTTCTTTTTAAGACAGTCCAAATAAACACAACTACTTAACATTTGAAAAAACTATCTTTATTTCAACATTAAAAAACGCAACATCTTGAACCGGAAACGGAACGTACAAACAAATTCAAAGATAAAATACAAAACGGTCGAGTCAAAACATTTACATTTTAATTTGGGAGGTGGTCAATGGGTACCGCCGCCCCGGGAACCATACTCTGGGTTACCAACACCTCTGCCACAGGTCACCTGAAGTGGTTCGCTACGTTTGGTGACTTAGCAGGGGTGCCCGGGTTCATGGAGGGTTGTGCGTTCTGGATCACACTGATGAATGGGTCGGCCTACTCACTGCGGGGCGGGCCGGGCTGGGAGAGGCCGGTTGAGGGAGATCCAGTAAACCGGTTATCGCTGTCCGGGCCGCTGGATAGTACAGGGGCCCGACCCTTGGGCTCACGACCAAGGGTGGGCTGCCCCATCAGCCAGCGAAAAAACCCTACCGCTGATGTTGTGCCGGTTCGTGACCGGTGAGGACCCAGCATCTAGCGTTTGGGGCGCACTGGGCGACCTCCACAGCCGGAATCTCCTGCCCATTGCCTAGAACCGCAGTCAGAAGAACATACCTTACATTTGGTGTATCCAGTTGCTCCACTCTCCAACTCCCCACCCAACCTTTTTAACCTAATCCTTCCCAACCCATCCTAAACCCCTCAAACAAATAAAACAAACTTAAAAACTATGAACTCACAACAAATTAATATAAACTCAGCGACAGCGAACAGTAGGAGTCCTCAGTGTGGACCGAGGATGAAGGTGAATTTCGCTAACATTCGCGGTCTGCACACCAACCTAACTCCCATCCACCACCACCTTCTCTCACAAAATCCCCATCTCCTCTTCCTTACGGAAACACAGATTGCCGAGCCCCCAGATACCTCCTATCTGAACTGCCCAGGATATCATCTGGAAAGCCTTTTCAGGCCCAAAGGAGGTGTCTGCCTTTACAGCCGTGCTGACATCAGCTGCGCTCGTCTCGCAAATATCGAGAGCGCAAAACACGAAGTGTTATGGGTACGTGTGGATCTCACCGGTATGATGAGAATTTATGCGTGCCTATATCGCTCACCAAACCTTGCCGAATCAGACACTGTTGAGTTGTTTAAATACTTGAGTGACACTGTAGATATTCTCTTGCCCCGTTACCCATCGGCCGAGTTTGTAATCCTGGGGGACTTCAATGTTCATAATGAACAATGGCTGAAGTTCTCGGGCCCAACAAACTCTGCCGGTAGATCTGCGGAATCCTTTGCCCTTATCCATGGACTAAGCCAACTCGTAGAATCTTCCACCAGAATACCAGACATCTCATCACATCGAGCCAACCTACTCGATTTGTTTCTCACTAGTGAGCCACTCGGGTACAGAGTGGAGGTGACAGCGCCCTTAGGATCCTCTGACCACTGCCTGATTACCACCTCTGTCCCATCCTCCATGAACCGTCAACCCGACAAACATGTAAAGAGGAAGGTATGGCACTACAGGGCAGCAAAATGGGACGGCATGCGGTCTTTCTTCGGCGCCTTTCCTTGGAGTACTGTTTGCTTTAGCTCCGAGGACCCATCAATTTGTGCACGCGAGGTAGAAGAAGTAATCACATCAGCAATGGATTGCTACATTCCCTTCTCCGTCAAATCCTCTGGAGCGGGCACAAAACCGTGGTTTGACCATCGCTGTGCTGAAGCTGTCAGACTCAAAAATACGGCTTTTAATGCACTCCGGAAGATTAGCTCCATGAATAACCTTTCGGAATACCGAAAACGGGCAAGGGATTGTAAGAGAGTTCTAAATAGAGCTAAGAGCGATCACGACCAGAGAATTGCGAAAAAGCTGGCTGACTGCCCCACTGGTAGCCGTGCTTTCTGGTCACTCGCTAGCTCGATCGGAAGAAATTTCTGCAGAACCACTTTCCCACCTCTGACCAAGCCTGATGGTCGGCTGGCTAACTCGGCCCGCGAGAAAGCTGAATTATTAGGCAAAATTTTCGCGGAAAACTCAACTCTTCAAGATAACGGAGAGACTCCCCTTCCATTCCGCACTGCGGTTTTCAAATGGAGGAACCGAAGATCCGGAACAGAGAGGTTCTCCGAGTCTTGAACGAGCTGAAAGTCGACAAAGCCAGTGGGCCGGACGGAATACCTGCCTTAGTCCTCAAGAGGTGTTCTGCAGAAATGACTCCAGTGCTCGCGAAATTATTTAGGCTCTCTCTCAAAGGTGGAAAGGTGCCTGATCTTTGGAAAAAGGCAATCGTCCACCCAATCCCAAAAAAGGGGGACCGTTCCGACCCTTCTAACTACCGCCCCATAGCCATCACTTCCATACTCTCGAAGGTATTAGAAAGGGTGGTTAACAACAAATTGCTCACATATCTCGAGAATAACAATATCCTAAGCGATCGGCAATATGGATTTCGTCGAAACCGATCGTGTGGCGATCTACTCGGATATGTAACGCATATTTGGGGGCGGTACATGGAACGTTTTGGTGAAACCCAAACCGTTGGGTTGGATATCTCCAAAGCCTTTGACAGAGTCTGGCACCAGGCGCTTATCGGAAAATTACCATCGTATGGGATCCACCCAACCCTGCATAGTTGGATTGCGGACTTTCTGAGGGGAAGAACAATTCAAACCGTGGTTGACGGCTCTTCTTCCTCACCGCACCAAATCAATGCGGGGGTGCCACAAGGATCTGTGCTGTCTCCGACGCTGTTTTTATTGCACATCAACGATCTCGTTGAATGTGCACCAATTCACTGCTACGCTGATGACAGCACCGTTCACGAGGGTTATCTTTTTGACAGGCCCCCTTCCACCTATGATGTCCGAACAGCTCGGGAAGTTTTGAAGCGAAAAACTGACCACCACCTAGAGATGGTTCGTGCCTGGGGTAAGGCCAACTTGGTCAGTTTCAACGTCTCAAAAACCCAAGCGTGTCTGATTTCGGCAAAGAGGGAGATCAATGACTGTCTGGTGCAATTTGATGGGAGCACTCTCCCCAATAAAGACTCCATTGAAATGCTTGGAGTTACTATATCAGACCAGCTCAAGTATCGGGGATCCATAGAAGCCCGAGTAATTCAGGCCTCCAAAAAGTTGGGCGTCTTGTACAGGGCTAGGAGATTCTTCAACAGTGACCAGCTGCTGACCCTGTACAAGTCTCAAGTCCGCCCAACTATTGAATTTGGGAGCCACCTTTGGGCTGGTGCCCCAAAATACTTGATAAACCTGCTTGAGTCTGTGCAAAGGAGAGCGATCCGTCTGATTGACAATCCGTTGTTAACAGACCGATTGCCTTCTCTGATGCATAGACGCAATGTAGGCATGCTGTGTCTGTTCTACAGGTATTTCAATGGAGCCTGCTCCAAGGAGCTAGCAGCATTGATTCCTGATGCACCGGTGCACGTGCGCGAAACTCGACGGACACGAACTGAACACCCGTTCACGGTTGACGTTGGCTGCATGAGAACGGGCCGCTTTTACGACTCGTTTTTGTGTAAGTCGGCTCGTATGTGGAACGAGCTACCGGCATCTGTTTTTCCTCCCTCCTATAATCCGAGCCTCTTCAAGGCCCGCATTAACAAATCCCTTCCTACAGCCCCTACCTTACTCCGCCTCACAACGCCGCCCAACCGGGTGAAAAAAACAGGACTTTACAACTCACAGTCAAAAATGAAAATAAGTAATTATTTGTTTCTTCATATGAAGCGGTTACTTTGTGATGTGACATTATAATTTAAAATTAAACAATAACTTTGTAAACATCACTTATAGGTAAATACTTAATGCCGACCGGGTTTCGCTACGTAATACTATTATACTGCCCTGATGAAGCTACGGTTGTAGCGAAACCCGGTCGGCATTAAGTATTTACCTATAAGTGATGTTTACAAAGTTATTGTTTAATTTTTAAAAAAAAAGTAATTATTTGATTTTCGCGATACATGCCTATAGTTGTATTGTTCATTCCTTGGCAATAACATGTGATATTACAGGGAGGTAACCAATTTAAAAGAAATTATGTAAGTATTGAAATACATACTGTATTTTTAAAGAATGTAAATACAAAACGATAAGTCTTAATGTGTATTTAGACACTCCGACATCGCTAAGGCTATTCATTTAGTCTGATTTACAGAGAGAACGTCGAACTTTAAAACTGCGATTACTTCAAAACGTGTTTCATGGCCCAACTTTTAGGAACAGCCCCACGAATTGGACCAAATGTCCATTACTTATAACACCGCAATTTCCAACAATTAAACTTTGGGAGCTTCTGTCCATCAGGACTATTATTTTGATTAATGACAGTCTCACCCTCTAATCAAGGTTCTGTTTTCAATTCAATTCCCCACCGCGCTCCTGGCCGTACTAGGAATTCACAGTGGAACTTTTATCGCAGGGAACATTCACCGTACACAATTCACCACGAAAATTTCATCGCACTAGTCAAAAATATACTGTTTTTCTAACATAAATTGAAACAAGTTAATAAAAAATAAAAAATGTGACCATGTCTGACTTAACCTAAACTAATACAAATACTAACTAACATAACTGAACCACACCTAAGCTAACCTTATTTAACCAACCGTGAACTTTCCGCGGTGAATGGTGAATTTTCCGTGGCGAATTTTTCAGAGACTGTTGACGGCTGTTTGAACGTAAAAAGAAATGTTTCACTATGTAATTTCATTTGTTCAATACATTCTCAGTTGTCTACGTTTGGCAGACAATGTAGTCAGTCAGTATCCCTTGCGGAAACCTTTTCCAATTACTTCACTTTAACTATGTGCCATAAACTTGATGTTGAATCCGATGCTGCCATAGCCCACGTCGTTCAAACGCAAATGAATGTTAATTTGTGATAATTCTGAGAATTCATTCGAAATGTTTATCTTTGTGAGGAGTACTTGGGTTACAAAGCTGTTTAGATAGGTACGTTTCACATTTTCGTAAATTTTCGTTGCTCGAATTTATCGTCGGCCTTTACCTGTACCTATTTTTATTTGACTAAGTAATATGTCAGTTAATGAGCACTAAAAATGATACATTAAAATAATTAGACATTTTAATCAGAATTGTGTTCTATTTACTCCTTGTTTGACCATTTTACAAGTTATTTAATAGTTTCTAAATAATGGATGTTCGTTTCGGCCAGAGCCATGTAGTAAATACTATAATCCGCGTTAGACGTAATTACCAGTTGAATATTGGTATTAATAAAAGCCTGAATCAATACCCTTATCGTATATCAAAATAAAATATATAACATAAATTTTAATATATCTACAAAAAAATCTTATCCCATATACCTCTTTATTCTTATCCTATATATTTCTTTGCTTATAAGTATCTAAATGAACAAAGAAAACTACACTAAGGAATGTTTAATGAAATGAGGGAACGTATTTAACAATAATAAAATCCTACGAACTTAGGAACTAAGCTTGTCTCAGACCACTTAAGCACAAATCCTAAAAATCTCGTAAGAACCATGTAATTTCTAGGAATCGGCTTAAAATATTGGTAAAAAAAACCAAAACAATTTTCATCCCTGTTCGAGGAAAACACAGCAGGAGTGGTAGGGTGTGGGAGGACATCGGAAGGTATCGGGTGATTGGTCGTTACGAGGGTTTGTTTGTCCCGTGGGAAACTGACACGTGCAGTTTTCTCATTTCGCGAAAATGTAAATGTAAAGAATAAATGACGGATGGGCAGGTTGCCTAATGAATGGGGCTTTGTTATTACCATCAGTTGGCTCTTTTGTAAGATCTTGGGCGTTTTATGCCCCGCGAGGAAGGTGATTAATTTTGCCCGATTCTAATCAGTTACCTTTTTTATTTAAGGATTTAATACTAGAGGCCCTAATTAACAGGTGTAAAGAATTTTATTAGCATAATTTACCTGGTTAAGTAGTTATTATGATTACAAAGATAATATATGTGTAAAAATGAATATTTGCTTGAATTTGCTTTGAGTTTTTCATTTTTAAATTATTTCAATAAATACATACACCTGGTGTTTACTTATTAAAAAATAGAGATTTTGAACATTTTGATGGTTTTAAAATTCCGTGGTCGAGGAATAAGGCTCTCGACTAGCAAGCTTAAGTTCGAGGATTAAATCTTGACGTAAGCAAATAAATTTTGATTTTTCTGTTTCACATTTTCGTTTTAAAATTACTAACATTATCATTAATTATTATTAATAATATAATCTATGATTCCACTCATTAAGTTATTACAAAAATAAATTTTTGATTGATTGATTACTTTGTGTTATTTCACAAATTGCTCACTAAAAATAATATAAGTATATTCCTTAGTGGAAGATATTCACAGTATCGCCCTGGTGTAAGAAAAACATTCAGAATTAATACGTTGCTTGAAATGGCTTTGAATGACCAGATATGAATAGCCAAGTACTCTTCACCTTCCTCTCATCCATCTCCTTCCCCTCCCCATTAATTTAAGCCTCTCAACATAGCCCAATTGGGTATGCCAAGTCTCATTGGCACCAGATGGTTGAGAGCAGTTGGGACTCTTGTGTGATTCGACATTATTTATGTTAATATTAATGATATTAATCATTAGAATTTATTCCAGAATAAATGCAGGGGTAGTACAATGCAATACACTCCATATTTAACATAAAAGACAAATAGTAAGAATACACAGATAGGCATAAAAAATGCGGAATAGAGTGAAAATTATGCGCAAGTAGCCGTTTATAACAATAATATTATTTGGTTAGTGGGACTCCATTGATATACTTGTTTCTATAGTAGTATATCTACTTAAAATGGTATGAAACATTATTTTGTAAAAAAAACTTAGTAGGCAGTTAACATAATATTTTGTTAGGTTGAATACAATCGTATTTATTTTTAAACGTCATTTAGTGTCTGTACCTAAAACTTAAAATCGTTTGCCATTAATAAATGTTGACTATTAAATAATAAAAAAAATATATTTGTTCCGGTGGTGTAAGTATAAGGTATATCCATTTCGCTTTTCATTTAACTGGACCTCTGAACGATATCAATTTAATAAAAAGGGTAACCAAAAGAATTCGGGTTCAGCCCAAATTGAAGACGAAAATAATCTAATAATCCAAAGGAATCTACAAGGAATTTAATAAAGGGTCAGGGTCAATAATTTATTACATAACATTGTACTTAGGTACTCATAGCAAGATAAAGGAGAAAAACGATAGTCAGTTAATTATGTTTAAATAATATTATTAAAAAAGCATTAAAACACACATTCGCAGCTGACGAAATAATACCTACTTCATAATCTGACAGTATTTAAATTTCCCTCACTGTCACCATAATGGGTGGAACATGAGATTTGTACAGGATGTTTGTTGGCGTAGCTATAATAGACTGAGAAATTACTTATTTAATGTTTGTATTTTTATATTTCGTAAAGTTGTTAATTGAGGTATATAAATAGATTCTACGTTCCCTTTCTCATCACAATTAATATATTCAAGCAAAACATTGCACATTGGAGGCCGCGAATTTTCCTAGTTCCCCAACTTGTTTTTGAAAAACTTCCAGGGTAATAATAATGACGTTCAACATTTAAATGCACTTCACGCAGACTTCAAAACTAAGTTTGAGGACATTTTGGCCATGGAAATGAAACGTTGAAGAATCAGATATCATGTGACAAGAAGAACTGACCGGAATAAGCACTGACAAAGTAGGGCCAGCTAAAGAAAGAAATTCCTCATAAGGCCTGTCTGCACAGTGTAAAGACAGAGGAACTATACCGCCACCCGTTTGTTGGACAGGCAACGAAAGGGAATCTTTTTATGAAAAAAATAATTGATTATCAAATAGGACGTTAATAGTTTTAGGAAAATTCAATATTCGGCAGGCAGGGGGTCTACGGAAAAAAAAAATTGGCAAGTGGTCTACGGGGCAAAAAAGGTTTGAGAACCTCTGGTCTAAACGGTAATTATAATACATTAAATCATCCACTGAATCACTACAATCAGACTCACATATATATATAGTTAGTCGTCTTATATATATTGAATATTTATAAGACGACTAACGTGTGTGTTTCTATTTTCAGTATTTGAACAGTACTATTTTGCACTTAGACATAAATAATTTTATACTAGACGATATAATAAATAATTATATGTTAGCTAATTTTCTAGTACCATTTCTTGGTAGGATTCACACATATTCGTTACCAGCATGAATTATGTTCAGCCAAGATCGGTAATCTTTCAGAATAATAATTCCCTTTGTTTCGTCTTTTCGTAGGCAAAGGCACCTACATTAAACTTGAAAATCCTCACTTCATGGGAATGGAGTTATAAATTTTATATGATAATGTTATCAATCTATTAAAGTTTATTTAGTAACTGATTGTTTTACGAATAAGGAAATAAAATAAGGAGACTTTAGAAAATGAACATCCGTCTCGGATGTTATATTTTAAATAAGCATCCGTCTCTGATGTAATAATAATAATAAACATAATAATAATTGGATGACTTGTATAGCGCCGTTTTTGTGCAAAATCACCTCAAGGGCGCTGTACAAACTTATAATACATTTCCACCATGATATATGTTATAACATAACTATTTATGGAGATAATATACAGTACAATACTTACCTGGTAGGTCACTTGAGATTAACACTTAATTAACATTATCTAACTGCTTATTTTGAATAAACATCCGTCTCGGATGTTATATTTGAAATAAGCATCCGTCTCGGATGTTATATTTTAAAATGAATTGTTATCCTGAGAATCCTGAGAAAAGCTCTGACACTTTATGAGAATGTACTTCCGACAAGCTATCTCTCAGGATATAATAGTGTAATATCATTAAAGACTACTTATATGGGAGAATATAATTCTAGCATGTATATATTTATTATATTATTTTTTAGCAATAATTATTATCCGGAATGACCTATATAAATTGAAAAAAATCTTCATAGATAAAAATACATGCCGCTGACGAGAATTGAACCCGCAGAGGCGGCACGCGGCATTTATTTTTTTTCGTAAGATTTTTTCAATTTACCAGTGTTTCAGGCTTATAATTAATGCTTGAAAATAATATGTTATTAATTTTGCTATTCATAAAAAATCTCGCCTGTTAAACGTTAGTTAATCGTTTAGTAATATATAAATGTGTAAACTTATATAACTTGCATACAAACATTTTTACATTTTAATTATATTTTATCTATCAATTGGTGCAGACTTAATATTCCACTCCCTTGTACAGTAAACTGTTCTGTCCATTGGCTCCTTTTTGGTATCTCAATTTCATTGCAAGTTCTTGTGTTATGTCTGTAAATATCCTTGTTGTATCTTATTTTGTTTGAAAAGTATTTTAGTAGTAGGTTGTTTATTTTGTAATACATAAATATCACCGCTTTCAATGTCAGTATCTGTTTCACTGTTAGTGAATTTAGTTCCTTTAACATTTTAGTATTTTTTATATATTTTGTAAAATACAGTAAAATTATTTAAATTAACATAGTAAGAACATATTTCGAATAGAAATTAACATGTTTACCTTTACGAGAGTCTAAAACTCGTGTGTAAAGGGAAAAAAATAATAACTTAACATACATATGTATATAGAAGAAAAAAATTCATAAAAACATATAAAGTGAAGAGTTTATGTTATTTTTAAATTTATTATAGTCCGGTTCTAACCTCATCTCTGTCGTAAGTTGATTAAACCACACAACTCTAGTGTTCGTGTAATTTTGCTGTGCAAAAATGGTGTGCATTAATGGAGTGCATAAAAGTTACTTTTGAAAATCATCAAGTATTATTCTCACAGCTCTATTTTCGAGAATGTGCAACTTATTTTGTTCTTCGTTACACAAGAAAAGAATAGTTGAACGGTATTTAAAATGTAAAAACTTTAATGGAGTTCTATGATAGTGATTTTAGTTTTTTCGAAAATATTTGACAAATTCTTTACAAAAAAGAAATCTTCTTTCCAAAATTTATTTTGTGTATACTCAGCATGGTTGTATAAGCAATAACTCCCTAACTTTGGGTTTCCAGAAACCTTCGTATAACCCTACAATTTTGCAAGTTGGTAACCGCCGCCCCGGTAACTATTCATTAGATAACCATCACTTCTTTAATAGGTCACCCCAAGTGGTTCGTTACGTTTGGGGACTTAGCAGAGGTGACCGGGTTTGTGGGGTAAGGTTTGTCCACGTCTTGACGGTGGATGCGTCTGCCCAAAAATTGCGTGGCGGGCCGGATCGGGAGAGATCGGCTTAGGGAGACCCCCTGACCTCTCTCCAACCGAATTATCTCGACCCATCGCTTTGCACCGGAGTAGGGATGGATTAATACGTCCGTCACTGATTTCCCTGAAAGAACCTGCCGCACAGCATCCCCAAAGATATTGCAGAGAAATTATGAGGGAAATTATTTTCCTAAGAGCTACCTATGTGAAGTTTTGAAACATATTTACAAACAATGTTGAATATTTTGACTAACTTATTATTATTGAAAGTCTAAATGGAAATTTACCCATCTAGTTTTACCACTCATTTATAGATTTATAGATCAAGTTTGGCCTCTCACTTATAGATTTACCAACCCAATTTAACCACTACTTATAGATTTACCCTTCTAGTTTTACCACTCATATATAGAATTGTAGATCCAGCTTTGCCTGTCACTTATAGACTTACCCACCTAGTTTTACCACTTTTCTATAGATTTACCCATCTTGTTTTAGCACTCATTTATGGATTTATAGATCAAGTTTTGACTCTCACTTATAGATTTACCAACCCAGTTTAACCACTACTTTGTAGATTTACCCATCTAGTTTTACCATTCATCTATATATTTGTAGATCCAACTTTGCCTTTCACTTACAAACTTACCCACCTAGTTTTACCACTCCTTTATAGATTTACCAATCTTGTTTTACCACTCATCTATAAATTTATAGATCCAGCTTCGCCTTTCACTTAGAGACTTACCCACCTAGTTTTACTACTCCTTTGTAGATTTCCCATCCAGTTTTACCACTCATTTATAGATCTTGTTTTGCCACACGTTTATAGATTTAACCATGTCGTTTAACAATAACTTTTGTATCGTGCTCTTGTACTTTTGAGAAAATTATAATAACTACTGCTAATATTAGTTTATATTTTCCTCAAATTTAATAATATAATCATCAAAATTAATTAGCTAACTTAATTATGGTTGTACAGCTTTTGTTAAGAAGTTATATTGATCCGCCCAAGTAATAACGTTCAAGGCACAACATGAATTTCATCAATATTTTGATGTATACTGTATAACCATTGACAGTTTGACATAACCAAATACCCTTCAGTAAACATAAACAGTCGCTATCATTCCTCAAGCGCTCCAAGGTAATACGCGTGGGCATGTTTCATCCTCTCAAAACGTCACCATAAACAAGTTATCAATATGAAGTAAACATCAACGGAGTTGAATGCCAATATGTTCACGTGTTAACAGTCATTGCACGCGCCACCCTTGTTGCCAAATAATAGTAAGGCTTTAGTCTGGCAAGCATCCGGTGTCGTTGCCCCCTTATTTATTGGGTGGAAGTGGGGAAAGGGTTTTTAACAATTCATTCATACTCATGTGATCAAATCACACGAGTTTGACATCAACCACATGAAATTTGAAAGTGATACATTGGAGACGAAAGCGTAGTTTTATAATAATAGCCCGGCGAAATGTGAATTTATTTTAGGAATATATCTCGTGATAAAAATAAATTAAATTCAAACAAAAGTATAACTGAGACCATTTGGAAAAAATAAATAAACGCATAGTTGAATAAAAAAAATCATAATAATATATCTTAATTTGAGAAATTTCGCAACGATACCTAAGAATACACGTTTAGTGTTCATAATGTACATTTATTTATAAATCAGGTAGGAAAATTTCAGGTTTCTCATAACCTGCCTCACTAGGCTAACGGCTAGAATATGTTGAGGCAGTCATTTTAAAAGTTAATTTAAATACATATGAATATAATTTAAATACATTTGGATATAACCTATACTTATATTACAATACAATCGGTCGATACTTTTGTAAGATCAATAATTTAGACTTTGGGTATCACATTTTTAATGTTCTCTGGAAAAGACAATCTTGTTGTAATGTACCTAAAACTTTTTTGACCGAGAGAAGTATGCATTACTGGAATTGGAAGTAAGTCTTTGTTATTTTTTCGAGTACAGCGACTATTTATATACTTTAGATAACCGGTCAATAAAGTTATTGGTCTGTAATTATTCTTGTTACCTGTTTTATGCAGAGGAATAACAATACTTCGTTTAAGGTTTGCGGGAAAGTATCTCCGAGTGATGCAAAGGTTTATTAGATGTTCTAGGGACAATGAAATTTCCGTAGATAGTCTTTTTTCAAATGTTGGTTGCTATCCCATCAGCTCCGGCAGAAGAAGTGTTTTTCAGTCAATAAATTATTTTTAGAATCTTTTTCCCCGTCACAGTTTGAAGATAGTATGTAAGTCCTGCTTCAGTAAGTTAGTCATTTTCACAAGTCGGTAGACGAAAAGCAAGTGTGCTGGCTCCGGACTCTTGTGCAGTACTTAAATCGAATGAAAATCATAAAGATCTAATATTGCTAATTTGGCATTTATTTCGAATCAACCCTGCAAATTTGTAACTAAAATAGCAAAATTTTGACTTTTAGACTTTTGAAATTATTTTCCCCTTTCCTTTCAAACAATGACATTAAGTATCCTAAACATACCCCAAAGGAAGATACCATAGCCCAAGAATATCAAAAATGTAAAAAGTCTTAAAATAAAAGAAAAAAATATCAACATAAGTACCTTATAATAATGTTTTAGACCTGCGATTTATTTATGAAGCACCTAGAGATAGCAGATCTATTGCCTACAAATGCCATACATTGCTTTCTAAGCCCATTATTTACGAATCCCTGAAGGAACAAATGTTTGGAGAAAGGAGTAAAAGGTATTATATTGGAAAATGGCTGCCGGAACCAAAGTAAACAGCGCTTTGTTATTGCAAACAATGATCGAATCGAAATCGAAAAAATTCGTCCATCGCAAGTTAAACCACTACTTCCAAGTTTCTCTATCTCTTCTTTCGTGGAGGCATCGAAAGGCTTATCGTTTAACCACCGATATAAATAATTTATTCATGTTTTAAATCAACACTAGAAATACCGTAGTCGTCATTTTGACGGCTGTCCGATCTAATTTGACGATATTTTGCATTAAGCTTACTGTATTCATTTGTTTTTTTTTTTAACTTTTCAATTGACTGTGGTGAAGAAAACAGACGTATCTTATTTAATTTTTTAAATAAAATGGTTTATACCCAGAAAGACCGCTGCCGTCAATGTGATGGTTATTCACTATCTTTTGGTGTCAGTTTTTAGTATTCTATCTCTTGTCGATCTTTGCGCACGTATTTCATGTCGCAGAATATTTAATTCTTTTGTGATTTTGTAGATTATATTCTACCTATTGTGTACCTAATTAAACGAAGGAAGCAATTTCATTAATTTATATTCCAAAAAAATGTACACTCACATGTGATCAACTGTCAATACGACGGTCGCGGTCTTTATAAGTATGGAACAGTACCCGGGCGTTTTAGTGTTAACTAACTGTTTGGTTATTTCACTAAAAACTCTCGAACAGTGATATCTGATTTTTATGACTAAAGTTATGAACTTATTATCGAAACTATGTTTATCTCGCCAATGTCTAAAGCCATTCCAATCGTAAGATGAAACGCATTCAAATATCATTTGAAGTATGATTTAAGATTTACACGGTTAAAAGTATTTTTGTTATTTGTTTTTGGGGTATTATGCCGTGTTGCGCTAACTCCTTCTTTAGCCAACGTTTCGGACTGCATTGCAGTTTCCATAATCAGGGCAGATGTGTTATTAATAACAAAATATAAAAAAACTTTAATAAAAAATTTAATAAAATATAAAAAAACTTTTACAAGTAGATTTTTTTAACTTACGGTGTTATGATAGAAGTGTCTGAAATAACTGCATTAAATATACAAAAAAATACTTTTCATTATGTTTTTAATGTATTAACAAAACGTTCTTAAACAATAAATATTTTATCTGTTCATGAAAAATAAAGCAGCCCCTTTACGAAATTCGATAAATTATTAATGGGAATCATAACCACCTGTACTAACTGAACTCATACATAAACATAATTTTAGCGGAAATATAAAAATCTTCATTCAATTTCAGGGGAATAAATTTATTTTATAAATGTGATGATGAATTTCTAGGCTCCTGATGTTCCAATTGTAAGCATTTTAAGCAATTTACAAGCACCCAAAAATCTCTGATGTACCAGGCAGTTCAACTCTATAACAAAATCCCGAAGGAAATTGCTGTGATAGAAAATATTAATAAGTTCAAAAATGAATTAAGAAAATATGTCTTTCTCAATTATTAATGTTTCTTTTTTTTTGTGACTTTAGTGAAATATTTAAAGAAAGATTATGTTTGCCAAACAATGTACATGTTTATAAAACTATTAGTACACACGAAGATGTGAGCTAACTTAAGATTAATAAATAAATAAATAAAATAAATTGTCGTTGGAGGAGATTTTCTATGTTACTTGCGTTCTAACAATTGAAAACACATTTTACTTTAATTTCTGGTTGAGTTTGTTATTACTTCAAAATAGGAATTTTTTTAAAATTATTTCAACCATTAATTTTATAGAGATTTTACTCCTTTGGTGGTAAAGAGGGTGATTTAACATGATCATTTTTATAGAAATCAAGGTATTCTTAGTTTGTGACGGTAATACAGTTGCGCTTCAATCAACATATATTATTGGTTTGCGACCTTACTTAACGGAGATGCATTATCATGTGATCTTTCCATGTATTTAATTTTTAAATATTATCTTGTGCAATTCTGTATATATCTCAAAATTTTCCAAAGAAAAAATCAAACATTTTTTTAAAAGAAATATTCCGATTACTAACGAGCGAGGGAGACACTTTTTTAAAGTTTATTTGATGCAAAAATTTGCATATTTAAAAAAATAATTTGTTAATGTGGGCCGTGCAAAGGCCTTAATTTAACAATTTAATAATATTAAAAATAATAATAATAAATTGAAATAAAACTGAGATAAAATAAAATAAATAATAATAGCGAAAATAAAAAAAAAATAAAAATCAGCCAATATTTTGAGGTATATGATGTGTTATATTATATTTTGTACCGAGTGAAAGATTGATTAATGTTTTTGTTACCAGGTGTTTTGGGGTCTTTGTCCCAAGCTTGTATTTATCGTAAAGGTTTTTATGTTTGTGTCCGTCATTACATGTTTTTTTAAGTATTACCTATGTTAATCTTATTACCTAATATTGTTTTTTTCTGTGATTTCCATATAACATATATATGAATTTGTTGCTCTCTCCAAGCAATGATTTCACTGTTTCGACTGCTGTTTAACTGGCCATGGTACTTTTGTTTTCATAGATCCTTTCCCAATCCTCTAACTAGCTAGGGCTTATAAAAATACCCTTTAATGTGTCTAACTCCCCCGTAATGCGGCTCTTTTGGACCTTTTACTATCACCATTTAATGGTTGTATTTAATTAAAAGAATTAATGTTAAATTAATGTGTTCACTAGTTAATGCGCGTGAAGCGTGTTTTTATAAACAATTATACTAACATGTAGATGTATCTGTATATATACATATGTGCATGTGGGTGAACACATATATTTATTTGTATGTATATGTATGTTATCTAATTCTTATGCATGTCTTTTTCTATTTTCTACTATCTATTCAATTCTCATCATGTTTATATATTTAATTATTATGTTTACACAGGACTTCATAAAAAATAACTATTGGTCTTAATTAATCGTAAACATAACATATTCATATAACTATTGGCCTTCACGAATACTCATCATAACATAATAAAAGAACTTGACTAAATTTATAATTCACACAAATAACCATATACAATGTGACCTTAGAACGAGGTACCCCAGTAAGGCCAAATTCTTTTCAACTGTTAATAAAAACAAAAATAAAAAAAAAACAAGTAGACGCCAGTATGGTGATTTAATATATGTATATATTGTTTATTTGAAAAAGAAGCAGGGATTTATGTATATATTGGTAATCAAATTTACAATGAAACGTGAAAAAATTGACAACAGTGTTTTTAAAATAGGAAATATTATACTTTTAGAATTTTTGCAAATCAAACTTGCGTTAAAACTTTCAACAGAGCTTTCTCTCTTTCCATGGAAAACTATAATTCCAGCTACGAATTCTTGGAACACACCTAAAAAATAAGCCCCCTTTCTTTAAGGAGAATTGCTTTGTTCTTTTTTCGTGTACCTTTTTCTTGAATTGAGGTTAAACAAATAAATCATTCTGTTTCCCTTTGTCAACCCACTGACAGTTCTAGGGGCTTGTCTTTGACTTTCGATCGGGCGTTTTTATTAGGATTTGTCTTTATATAGCATTTTAGTTTTAAGGGTTCGGCCATCATCGTAACTTGAAAAATAATAATAAGGAAAAATAAACTAATCTTTTTAATGACATTTTTACGATGGCTATTAAGAGACATTTTCATCGAAACATTTGAAGCAATAATTTTGTAAAGTTCAAATTGAAGAGTACTGAAAATTTAAAAAAACAAGAATCGACAAAACTGGGGGCATTTGAGGAAGGCTTATCTGGTCTACATCTAAATCTGACCGAAATAATAATTTTTAAAATAATAATGTACAAATTATCCATCTTGACACTATATCGTTTTTATGATTACTTAAATTTATTATGTAAGTTCAGATCAATTAAACGAATTTGTGGACTTTGTGCGCCTTGATAATAAGTCAACAACTTAAATAACTTTCTGTTTCCAGTTGACATCGCGGAATTCGTCATCGTCATCGATATCGTCAAATTTTGAGTTTGTTCAAACATTGATTTAACTTTTACGTATTGAATGTAAAAATAATGAACTGTGCGAAAGGGGGTCACTAGAGTCCCCAGCATACCATGGAGCGGAGCGTAAAGAGTATAGTGTTTTAAAATCATGAAGTAATGCTTAACCATAAAGAGAAATTCCACAATCAAAGAAACTCAAATATATAATTGTAGCTTATTCCAGTAAAATGCACTTATTAAGTCAATTAATAAGTGCTTTTTAATTTCAACGGGATTATTTTTTTTAAATGCCGTCGATTGCCAAAAATTTTTTTTCATGATTTCCAAAATTATAGTACGTAATGTAAAACAAATTACATATCGCAAAAAACTCTCGTTTGGGGGAAGTGTTTAATCACAATCTAAAGAGGGTCAATATTCATTTTGCACGTAATTAGTATAAAGCTGTTTCGTTCCGTAAAACTTGCCATCGCACATTGTATTTAATACCAGAAGTCAATTATTATGAAGCTAATTCCAAAGCCCCTAAAGAAAGTTACAGTAATTATTCATGTCTAGTAAACGCGACACAGCCTAACGACGTAAAGAGATTTTATCACCCCTTAAGTTTTATGTCACCATCAGACTTGTCGCTTTTAATGTGTTAGGAAAATGTATTTATCTGACATAAAAACACACAGCGAACAACCTTACGAACTTATTTAATATTTGCATTGTAATCTAAATTTTTCCTAGCGAATTATTAAAATTTTCCTCTCTCATTTATCTAAATGATACCGATCATTTTCTCTCCACTCTAATTATGGCATTTTTACAGAAACTTTCTATTGACTTTCCATCCAAAACACGAGTTATTCTCAGTTAGGGAGATATTAATTAATGGCTTGGAACATATATACTGTATACTTACCCTTATGCCAACAAGGTTGAATGCCTTTGAAATAACATACTGTTATACACCGTCATTGGACGGTTGGTATATATACCTTGTTATTACTTTGCATTTTTCTTAATATTAACCCTCTGTCTGCTGTACACTTACTGGTGTTCTTACTTACTTCTATCAATATGTATTATTTGTCATCTTCTGTTAGTAAGCCATTTTTTTTTATTAAAATTTTCACGCAGACGAAATGCAAGATAGTCGAGTTAATACAGTACTTTGTTATGCTCAATCAATAATGCGTAAAAATGTGAAGGTCCTTACTGGGATCTGTGAGATAATTTAACACATCCAAAAAGAGGCAAAATAGAAACAAAACGAATATGCACGTTTACTTGTTATCCCTTTCTTACTTTAAAACTGCATTTAGATATGTAGGTAATAAGGAATCACGTAAAAATATTATAATTTAAAAAAACATAACGATTAAAAAACGCTGATTCTGTTTTGAAAAAAAATATTTTTAATTTTAAAAGACGTCTTATGAGGAATTCATTCAACTTCTTGTCTATTCAACCAAATTACCGATACCTATCACTTTAAGGCAAAGCACTACTGGAATGCAAAATCTAATGCTTTTGATTTGGAAAGTTGATCGCGCGGAAATATTTTAGGTGCTTCAATTAAATACTGCGAGTAGAACACGCCTTTTGTAATAATCGCGCATTTTTTTATAAGCCCAGAAAAATAAATAAATCATGCCTAAAAAAACAGTTTTAAAGTTTACAATCTCCAACCTTTGAACCTCTTTTTCGGTTATAGTTTTATTGTTTAATGTTCTGTAGAAAATGGTATTTTTTTTCTTGCATAAATGAAAGTAGGCGGCTGACGTTAAGTGGGAATTAAAACCTTACCGCCATCTAGACAAGGAGTGTTATTGTTAAGTGACCCGATTCTGAATGTTGGTGCGAACGACGTGGTGCATCGTCTTGATACGTTTTCCTAAAGTAATTATTTTTAAAAAGTGTAATTTTATTGACCCATAAAAACAAAGATAAATCAACCAAGCTGGGTTAATTGAGTTAAATAGTTTTTAGTAAAGCGCAGTTGAAGTGAAATTATTGTTATTAGTTCCATTTTATTAAATTAGTAGTTTTTAAATTCCTGTTAGTAAGATTTTTTATGAGGAAATGGATTTCAATGAAGTTTTATGAATATTGTAGAAAATCAGCCATATCAATTTTTTGCCGTGTACGGAAAAAAACTTCACTCTCTGTTTATGTTTTACTTACAAAAATATCTCGAATAACTCTCCATCAAAATGCTTAATAACCTTCTTCCAAATTTCTAAATGACAGAAAGTGTTCACGAATGAATGTCAACATAAATTGAAATATTTATTCAAACCGCTGTAACAATCCTTTATTTGTCTTATAAATGTATTTTATAATAGCTATTCTTTTTCTGTTTTCCATAAACCTTGTATTTTCTTTATTAACTAACAATTATTACTGCGACAAATTTTACACAACTGCTTCGTATATTTCTCCGCTACCGAATTAAAATATTAAACGGTATTTTATTATTTAAGTGATAAATAATACAAATATTATATAACAGAACAGAGATAACACAATGATTCGTTTTAGTTACTATAAAATACAACTATTTGCATCCGGAGGGAATGGTAAATACTGCATTTAAAATTACTATTACGTAAAATTAAAAATTATTGAGGAAGAAATACACACATTAAAAAATAATATCCGGATACACAAGGATCTATAATTTCTTCAGAAATAACAATGAATAGACCTAAGAACCGAATTAGAAAATAGAAGGACTTCTGGCGAAACTGACAACACAAATAATTACATAAACAACAATAATTCATTGGTAAAAGCCCACCCATAAAACTTAATGTTAAAATAAGAATATTTACCAAAATGTACGTGGACTAAGAACAAAATTTCAGGACCTGAAAATAACCTATTACTTGGACCTACTTTGAATAACAATACTTATGCCTTCAATCAGACATGGCTAAAAAATAAAATAGACAACAGAATCGTGTTTCTTTGAACATATAGTGTGCAACAGAAATTTCAAAAGTGAATGCAATAAAGCTAGAGGAAGTGGTGTGTACCATTAATTATAAACTTAATTCAAGAAAACAAAAATGCATCCACACACATCTAGAACAACTATTCATCATTGTTTCTACTAAAAAAGAAAAAAAAAACATTACTCATTGAATTTACGTAATTGTCATTTTAAATGCAGTATTTTCCATTTCCGCCGAATGCAAATAGTTTTCTTTTTAGTAATTTAGTTGAATGAGATTTTTTTTAAATATTTGCACTGAGCATGGCTAGCTATTCTAAATGTTAACCAGCGTTTTAACGCTGTTAAACACGAAATATTTATTTGAAAATGGTATTAAAAAAATCGAAATATCTTAATATTTTCCTGGATAAGGAAATCTGATTTTTATCTGGTATAAATGTACCGCTAAAGTGGAAAGCATTAATAAGTTTTTCAAAGAAATTTTCCGAACAACTTTCTCGTACATACTTGTCTAAATAATTGGATTCGTCGCGGAATTCTGCAACTTTGCTCAGTGGAATTTAATATCCGCCCTGCCGTATTATTTGTCAATCAGAAGTAGAAGCTGTACCTCGGGGAGAACCGAACCGATTTCAACATTACGACTATGCTCCGTTAAAATAATGTTTTATTATTGTAATCTGTTTCTATTACCGGTAATATATTTTAGTGTATTGAAACTACCCCTCAATTGGGCTATTTCGATGTGCTTTCCTGAAGAAGTATAGTTACGTACAAAAGAAATAAGTACACAGATTTAGCAAGTTAGGAACGGAAATGACAACATTCCTAAGTAGATAGATACGTATTTAGAAAATTATTAGCAATAAACTACAATAATACAAAAACCAACATATCGAGATCTAAACGAGATGACGGCCTCCGCTGTAATCAGGAGGCCCCGGGTTCAAATCCCGGCGTGCGCATGATTATTTTATGTGATTAATTTGTGTTGTCTTACAATTTAATTAATTAAAATAATATAAGGTATATTCGCGACATGTTCCTGAGTGGAAGATACTCTCAGTATCATCCTGGTGTAAGACCCCAATTCAGTTTGAAGATATTACTTGAAAGTATTGAAAAAGATATTACTTGAAGAAATGGCTTTAACGGTACAAAAGAGAGACTTCTGAACTCGGAATCTGAACCACACGCTGTAGATCCATCGTTATAGTCAAACACATCGATCTCTGGCTTGATCTTTCTTTGTCCAATGTTTTGTAGATCCATGATTATAGTCGAACTCATTGATTCTTAAAAATTTTCTTTTAATGCAAATTCTTCATCTTCATTATTAGCCTTTTCATAGGCACTTAATATCACACATTTATCTTATTTTTGGCACATAAAAATTGGTTGCAATATTCTACGACAAGTTAATTATTTGGCAGGATTCTGATGATTTTCAACACACAACTCTTTGTAGAGATGACACATTTTAAAAATAGAAAACTTGCTCAAAAGATACAAACGTTCAGAAAACTTCTATAACAGAATAATGACTGGCCACAGAACAATATAACCGCATCACTAAAAATCAGAAAATTTTTTATTTAATTTTTTTTTTGCAGAATATTCAAGATACATTGTATATTATTATCGTTCAATTTAAAAAGAAAAAACAATTGATTAAAAATGAATAGATGGTTTTGAAAAGATTTTTTTAACTGACAAGGTTCTGACTGCAATTTAAAAAATATATCAGTCTGAACCTTATCCGACATAGGTGACGAATTGATGATGTACGTTGCGTATTCGACAATTTATTCACACTTATAAGGGAAATTTTATAGTTCATATCTGCGGAAATAAAATATAGAGTAACCAATATTAGGACTAGATTGATTATTACGAAATATTTTATAAATTATAACTTGTAAAAGAGTGTGTTGTATATTTCACGTCTATTGTAATAAAATCGTTTTGATACAAAAATAAATTTCAATTATGTAAAGCAAATAGTTTGTTGTAATTTAACATAGTCAATAAATGTAAACATGAGAATTACGTTTATGTGACATGACGGTTCACATTGTTTAAAATATACAGTAAGCTGTAGTAACACTCTAGTGAGCCCCTTTTCTCGGTTTTCAAGGCCAAAAAGATTAAGGTGGGTCTAGATTCTCGATTTCGGATTTGAAAGACAATCTCCCTAAATATGTACAAAGCCGTACGTATAATTTTATCGGGGAGTATAATAATTTTGGGCGTAGCTTTTATGAGGAACTGTGAAGATCGGTAAAAAAGCTTACTGTACAGAATAGAAGTAACATGTGTGAATTGATGATTTAAAATTTAAACAATACGTAACCTGCGTCAAATGCGTTAAAGTACAAACATAAATTCTATCATTTGCGATGCTAATTAATTATGTCATGTTAAAAAAATACTTAATCTAATCTTCAATTCTTTGACGTTTAACTGAAATATGTCTATTCTCCCACCAACGTGATCGTTGGTAGGTTAATCCTGTCTCTTTAAAAAATAACATGCCTGTGTTGCCTAGCTCTGGTGAAGTTAGCGTGGACGTAAAACGTAATACGTACCAGAACATCAGGATTGCAAATGTAATCATTGAGCAGCTTATGTACTACTAACACCATTACAATTTTTCTCTTTACGTCGAGACGATCTAGGTATAGCATTCCAGCGAGAAAGTACATACATTTAAGGGGACAATTTCCGTTTATAATTATGCAGATGTGAGTAGTGCGTACAATGTCGAAGTGTCTAAGGCCCGATATTTTTTTTTTTTTTTTTTTTTGTAATTATTTTTTATTTTTAATAATATGTTTACATGGTACATAATTCATTTTACATCTCGGGTCTTTTTACTACTCTTCCATTGAAAGCATTTGCTTGTGTATATGAGTTAATTTTAATCGCGGGTTGGAACATAATCCGTATATATGTCGTAAGCCTGGATCTTGCCAATATTACAGGTATTATCAATGATTAGAGGAATGTATTATTATTAGGCAAAATTTTCGCGGAAAACTCAACTCTTCAAGATAACGGAGAGACTCCCCCTTCCATTCCGCACTGCGGTTTTCAAATGGAGGAACCGAAGATCCGGAACAGAGAGGTTCTCCGAGTCTTGAACGAGCTGAAAGTCGACAAAGCCAGTGGGCCGGACGGAATACCTGCCTTGGTCCTCAAGAGGTGTTCTGCAGAAATGACTCCAGTGCTCGCGAAATTATTTAGGCTCTCTCTCAAAGGTGGAAAGGTGCCAGATCTTTGGAAGAAGGCAATCGTCCACCCAATCCCAAAAAAGGGGGACCGTTCCGACCCTTCTAACTACCGCCCCATAGCCATCACTTCCATACTCTCGAAGGTATTAGAAAGGGTGGTTAACAACAAATTGCTCACATATCTCGAGAATAACAATATCCTAAGCGATCGGCAATATGGATTTCGTAGAAACCGATCGTGTGGCGATCTACTCGGATATGTGACGCATATTTGGGGGCGGTACATGGAACGTTTTGGTGAAACCCAAACCGTTGGGTTGGATATCTCCAAAGCCTTTGACAGAGTCTGGCACCGGGTGCTTATCGGGAAATTACCATCGTATGGGATCCACCCAACCCTGCATAGTTGGATTGCGGACTTTCTGAGGGGAAGAACAATTCAAACCGTGGTTGACGGCTCTTCTTCCTCACCGCACCAAATCAATGCGGGGGTGCCACAGGGATCTGTGCTGTCTCCGACGCTGTTTTTATTGCACATCAACGATCTCGTTGAATGTGCACCAATTCACTGCTACGCTGATGACAGCACCGTTCACGAGGGTTATATTTTTGACAGGCCCCCTTCCATCTATGATGTCCGAATAGCTGAAAAATTGACCACCACCTAGAGATGGTTCGTGCCTGGGGTAAGGCCAACTTGGTCAGTTTCAACGTCTCAAAAACCCAAGCGTGTCTGATTTCGGCAAAGAGGGAGATCAATGACTGTCTGGTGCAATTTGATGGGAGCACTCTCCCCAATAAAGACTCCATTGAAATGCTTGGAGTTACTATATCAGACCAGCTCAAGTATCGGGGATCCATAGAAGCCCGAGTAAATCAGGCCTCCAAAAAGTTGGGCGTCTTGTACAGGGCTAGGAGATTCTTCAACAGTGACCAGCTGCTGACCCTGTACAAGTCTCAAGTTCGCCCAACTATTGAATTTGGGAGCCACCTTTGGGCTGGTGCCCCAAAATACTTGATAAACCTGCTTGAGTCTGTGCAAAGGAGAGCGATCCGTCTGATTGACAATTTATTGTTAACAGACCGATTGCCTTCTCTGATGCATAGACGCAATGTAGGCATGCTGTGTCTGTTCTACAGGTATTTCAATGGAGCCTGCTCCAAAGAGCTAGCAGCATTGATTCCTGATGCACCGGTGCACGTGCGCGAAACTCGACGGACACGAACTGAACACCCGTTCACGGTTGACGTTGGCTTCATGAGAACGGGCCGTTTTTACGACTCGTTTTTGTGTAAGTCGGCTCGTATGTGGAACGAGCTACCGGCATCTGTTTTTCCTCCCTCCTATAATCCGAGCCTCTTCAAGGCCCGCATTAACAAATCCCTTCCTACAGCCCCTACCTTACTCCGCCTCACAACGCCACCCAACCGGGTGGTGACATAGTTCCCCTGTCTGTGCACTGCACAGGCAGGGACACTCTTGTGAGGTGTCACATAAAAAAAAAAATTAAAAAAATGTATTTATTTTTTCTTTGTAAAACTAAACTACTGTCTAAGTGAGTGGTATATCCATGCTCTCTACTTTTATTGGGATATCGCGATATTTCAAAATGTCAACGACGGCAGTTTATTTTTAGGCGGCTTTTATTTAGGAGTTGATTTTTGATAAAATTCCCCCATCCAATCAGCATATGCTAGGATACTAATTTTATGGCATCTAACAAAGGAAGTATTTACGGTTTTTCAAGACTTAAGCGGTCAATTTAGCGCGCTTAAATTTGCGCTAGGATTGTCGCAAACAGGGAGGAGTCGGACTGACTGGTGTTTATTCAGGGCTTAAGTCTTGCATTAAAGAAATAATTTGCTGGTACCTATGCATAATATAAATATAACTTTTTCCGTTTTTGTTTCCACTACACAGTCTGTAATAATCCAAGCAACAACTGAGCAATAAGAGAGTCAAGAGAGTAACACTGGAACTACCTCGCCTCGGAAATCTCACTGAGAGTGTAGAGCAGATATTTTATCAGGAAAATTATAATATGTACTAATACTTTGAAATTGTACAAGCAAAATTTGTTACTTATACCACAATCCGACTAAGAGAAAACTTACATTATGCTCGGGAGCGAAGATGTTTTTACGGGGAAAACTATCCGAAAGTTATGCTGGTCTAGTTGGAAAACTTCTCCAGACCTTCAATCATAAGAGTTTATTCCCAGTAGCCTAAGCGCAAAAAATGTACCCACACATCTACGGTTTTCCTATTATATTATAATACTGTCGGATGTCTTTTTGATCGGAAAAGTAAAAACGTGTTTGATTTTTTTTTTAAATCTACTTCTTGTTGATTATCATTATGCCAATCTTCACTCTACAGAATTCGGAACAACTTTCAGTTGTACTGCACTGGTACCCTTTCTATATTCTATGTTTAGACGATATGAAGTGCAGCATCTCACAGTGGGGGCAAGAGTGATCTTTACTTCAGGAAATGATAAGTCAGAATATACCAAATTCTTATTTTTAATGCTATTATTAAATTTTTTTAGAACTCATTACACTTTGGTTCGGTGCCTTGGCCAGGAAAAAATGATTGCTGCTTCTAATACTAATAATATTTTTTTTTTTTTTTCCAGAATATGGAGAGGTAATTGCAATCCTAGACATCCCATAGAGAGTATAAATACATAATATGTAAACAAGTAATAACATAAATGTAATAGAATTTTAAAATTATTAGCTAAGCAGGTAAGTTTTTAGATTCTCACGGCCAAAAGCATTTTTGTTGTTTGTTTTTGGGGTGTTATGCCGTGTTGCGCTAACTCCTTCTTTAGCCGACGTTTCGGACAGCGTTGCAGTGTCCATCATCATCAGCATAACACCCCAAAAACAAACAACAAAAATATTAGCTAAGCACTCTCTCTCTGTTGCATTACAAATTTTATTTTCGTCAAATCTTTCGCTGTACATATTTCCACTTCTCACTCAATTACCTATTGGTAAAATTTTACCAAACTTTTTAGGTTTTTGACAATTTTTATTTGTTACTACTTTTACTTGTCCCTTCTATCACTGCGCCAATCATTGAGACCTCTTTTCTCGAAACTGAAATGGTTCCCATAAAAAAACGATATAAAAATAATATCGCAAATGAGCCAATTAGTTCATGAATAATAGAAACTTACTAATTATTTCTCGCCAAAATGTTAAATAAATAATGTGTAAAATCACAATCCAGAAAATTCGAGTGCTTTAAACACAATTTTTCTATATAACCGTAAATATTACGACTGAGAGCGTTATCTAACTGATAATACCAACATACGATTGACTTGCTTTCAATATTTATCCAGTGCAATAGTTGCTTTTCTGTGAATAGAATATTGCACTAACTTTTCAAGTAGGCTTTTCTGAATTTGTAACGATCAACACAACGCGACGGTTTCTTCCGAAGTTCGTCTGCCTCAACTTTTTCCATCAATCTTCCCTGGATTCTCAGTTGGTTATTTTGGGCAATCTTTCATGATGTAGTTAATCAGTTATTTTCTTATTAAATCCACAAATTCAAATATTTCAAACAAAAGCTTTTGATATTTTAATCTACATTCACTAAATACTTAGTTGTATATTACCAAATCAACCATCTGTGGACATTTATAGTTGGTCTGTTTCTTTTGCATCCTCCTTTGTGTATTAAATTAATATTAAGACTGTTAATGTTACTTAAAACAAATAAATAAAAAGTATAGGTTTAAATGTATTTTTAGTCACTCTGTTCAGTGACAATTTTTTTGTCGTCGAATAAATGCTATGTTTAAAAGTTGTAATCAATTGTAGTAGCAACGTTAGTGAGAAAAAAAAATCAAAAAAAAATTAGGCATTAATCAACAATTATTAAATAATTGAAGTACAGAAATAATACATAGACGAAATGCTGTAGAAACGAGATTCCTGAGACGTATGTGCAGTAAAACTATGAATGATCGTATGAGGAAATTGGAAATGCAAGATTGATGCAAACGTAATGAGTAATATTAAGAAAGGACGCTTAGATCGTTTGAGCGAATGAACGATGAAAGGAGTGTAAGGAAAATATATGACGCAAATGCGAATGTTAGGAGAATTTGGGGAGGCCCGAGGAAGACATGGCATGATCAAGTGAATTATATGCTCGGGTCGGGCCATATCAGAAGTCAGAATAATAGAATAGTATGTATGAGACGATGTATGAATGTGAATGAGGAAGGAGTGTGTGCCAAGACCGTTTTGCGGTCCCTCCTCTCTGCCTACCCCTGCGGGGGAAATAGCGTGATGCTTACTTAGTTAGTTAATAATACTTTGTAGATATTATTTAAATATGAACAATGTTTGTGTTTTAATCAAAAAAAACAATGAGTCTTTTTCATTTTAAAACACTTAATGCTAACTGACAAGAAAGCTCTCAACAAAATTAAGTGGCATGGTACTTTCAAACGGTTTTAATAATTAACTCAAAGTTGTTCCAACAGTTAAGACCGGGGGCTTGGGATCACAGAGGCCTAACTTAAAAACTGGTGTTTTGAGTTAAGCTTAGTTTCGGTAATGCCATAATCATATTTATTAGTGACACAAAGCTTATCTCATACATACAACCGCTTAAGAGATACAGTTGGCCATATGCACATTTCAATCTTTATTTGCATTTATCTCAAAACCATGTTTTTGTAGATAGGCCACCGTGATAGACCAATGTGGCCTACTGTAAACCTAAACCCCCGAATTAGAGAGGAGATAAAATGATAGCTAATGATTTTAAACTTTCTTAATTGACTAGTGGTCTACGGAATTGAATTTGATTTGGATTGTAGCAGATTCAAAGTCCATCACAATAACATAATCTAGCTTTTTTTTTAAATGTTTGATTGCATGTGCAATATGTACATAGAACCCATTTACCCAAACCCGGTTACATGCTCGTGACCTACATCAAACTTTGCTCAAAAATCCCGTATTCTCTACGGTAGGTAGTTTTATTGTCAAAAAGTTTTATATGGAGTGATAAAAAATAACATCCGAACATTACAAATCCGATCGGAACTCCCAAAATCTGAACGGTTTAGGATTTGCCGAAATTTTGCAATGTGGCAAACCAAACAGAATTGGAATTATACCAATAATCTAGTATATACGAGGTGAAAATAGGCCCCTGAAGGGTAATTTTGAAAATGATGAAACATCTACTTTACGATCTACCATCGTATTGCGAGTAATTCGTTAGATTCTGCTATCAATAAATTTGTTTAGGAAAGTCGGATTCGTTGAAAGTATGTCTTATGATTTCTGATTTTTATGGATAGAATTTTCAAATTTCAACTTTTTTTTAAGAAGGAAAAATAAGTATGGCCGATTAATTGAAATCCTGCGATAACATTCAACTTCCTAACAAACTATTAGTAGTTTCATAATATATCGGAACTCGTGTTCACACAGCTGCACAGTAGGAAAATATTAGTGTTCTTTATGAACACGTTTTCCGACATCCTGATAATATATAATTATCATGATAATTTGTTAGGAAATCTGTCAATTCATTCGTTAAAGGTACGCAGCTCTATTTATTACAGGAGTACAAATAATTTGACCAGATTTTTTAATAAATTGGCAATATTTTTTGTCATTTCTCCATGTATAAATGACGCACAGCATGGCGGTTTATAATATTATGAATAGTACAATTAGTCCAGTGTCCAGTCAGTGGGGGATAAAAAAGGGCTCCACCTTGCAAAAGGTTAGGTAGTAGCGATTTTCACATATGTTGTTAAGATTGGGACTCTAAAGAAAAAAAAAAGTTTTCGACCTTGGGGGGGTCGAGCTCGACCCGCCATCTTGGATTGAAGGCGCCAAAATTTGGTTTTTTCAAAATAATTATGAAGTGGTTGACTTTACAACCAAATTGATGACGGCAAACTTAAAGACAACTAAATTACCTACATTTTTTGTAGAAAGTTTTTTTTGTAAGTCTAATAGGTAACGAGTTACAGCGGTTGAAAAAAGAAAATTTTGACAAAAAATTGTAAAACTCCAGTTTTCTTGATAAATTTTGTAGCACATGTCTGCAGATGTTCTTTTCGATGAAACAATGCCAGTTCGAGTTTCACAAGAACGATTTTTAGCCAATGAAAATAACAAAGTCCGTCTGATTTCGATTCTTACAAAGCAATTCATACAGGATGATTTTACAGTTAAGCAGGCTGAAAAAGATGCTGATGAGTTGATTGTCAATACTGCGATTTCCTTGTGTTCATCATATGACGCTGTTTTCATTATTGGCGAAGACGTTGATCTCCTAGTTCTGCTGACAGCATTAGCACCACCCAAAAGTAGTATATATCTTCGCAAACCCGGGAGAGCCAAAACTTTTGAAATACTGTATTCCGCGAATAGTGTGAAATACAAAGAGGCGGCTGAGAATATTCTGTTTCTTCATGCCTTTAGCGGCTGCAATACAACATCGTCCTTCTTCAACCAAGGAAAAACATAATTTTGTTCGCTTGTGCAAAACGAGACAAGACTCAATGCCATGATAGGAATCTTCAAACAACATGATGCAACACCAGAAGACATAGCAGTTGCAGGAACACGCTTTCTTGTTGCTTTGTACGGGGGTGACATGGATAAGGAAACCTTGGAAGAAGTCCGCTACAAACGTTTCGCAAAGTCGACAACAAAAAGCAAATTCAATCTTGCCTCTTTGCCACCAACGAACGATGCTGAACGGTACCATGCATTTAGAACGTACCATCAAGTCCAAAAATGGTATGGAATCCAAAAAAATCCAGAAAACTGGGGCTGAAAACGTGACACCAACGGGCTTGTTTCAGTAAGAATGACAAAGAAACCAGCACCCGACACTTTATTAAAATTTATTTCATGCAATTGTAAAAAAGGATGCGGCGTTGCATGTAGCTGCAGGAAAGCTGGATTGAAGTGTTCTATTGTATGTGGGTGCTGTAATGGTCAAACATGCCGAAATTCGCCAGAGGTTCACATCGATGTCGAGGACGAAGAAGAAGAGATTTTGACAATGGAAGCCCAGAATCTCAGTATCACAGGCAATGAGTTAGATAATGACATTGATGTCGAAGACTGTTATTAAGTAACATCATTTTCTAGTAACATCATTCATAGTAATGTAACATAATCTACCATCGCTGGTATATCTGTGGAGTAGACCTACTGGGGATACCACAATAAAAAAAATCGCCATGTTCTCTACCTTATGGTGGTGCGGAAAGGAGTTAACAAAATTATTATAATTATGTTATGAATAACCCGAAAAAATTACAAAGTTGGGAATTTCATCATTTTATAGAAAAAAATTCACATTTCCGCCACTGTAACTCGTTACCTTACAAAAACTTACTTACTGACTTACAAAAAAAAACTTTCTACAAAAAATGTAGGTAATTTAGTTGTTTTTAAGTTTGATTTGAACAATTTGGTTGTAAAAACGACCACTTCACAATTATTTTGAAAAAAACAAATTTTGGCACCTTCAATCCAAGATGGCGGGTCGAGCTCGACCCTCCCAAGGTCGAAAACTTTTTTTTTTCCTTAGAGTCCCAATCTTAACAACATATATCAAAATCGCTACTTCCTAACCTTTTGCAAGGTAAAACTCCCCACTGACTGGACTAAATAGTTATATCATTATTTTGAACGCGGTGAGCAACTTCATTGTTTGTTATTTCCCATTTAAGATTAATTTTGCATTTTAGATTTGGAGGAAATATATACAAGTAATGTGATACAAAACAAATAAAGAAATATCCTTTGTTGTATTTTAATATGCAAGTTCATGCTAGAGATATTGATGAGAACACCAAATCTAGTTAGAATTAATTTCAATGAAGTGATTCCAAGGAAACTGCAGATCTGTATAGTGAAATAGGAGTTCACAGAGAACTAAACTTCTCGTTTGGCCATCAAGGATATCGGGCTTCAAATGGTATATATTCCAGCATCGATGATTGGGTTGTTTAGTTCATTGTCTTGATAAAAAATTGATATCGCGTAATGCAACCTGGATGGATAAAAATGAATACTCAAAATAGAATCAAACATACTAACTTCGGTTGTCTGTGGTAATGTGAAATATATCTGCGTAATGCAATGCATAAAATAATTCACGTCTAAAGAACTAAATTTTAGAAATTTGAACTGATCGTGGTGACCAAGCGATAAAATTTGTACAAATTTTTATTTATTAATGATATTTTTGTATTTAAAATGCGAATTTCTTTTGTTAAAATTTTGCAACGATCTTAATCTGACACACTTATGATTTTTAAAGTTTACTAACTGTGTTCAATAGAAAAGTAAATTTCTGATGGTGTTTCTAACTATATTTTTGATAGGCAATAACACTGAGGCAAATATTTTATAAGTACCTACTTTCACACTCGCATATCCTACAATTATAATATCCCGTGATTTTTCACGGATCAGGGCTAATTTTTTATACATATATCTTTCAAGTTAATAATATTTGTTATAGTCACTCATACCAAGGTACACGCAGAAAAAATACTGAAAAAAAAAGCTAAATTATTAAAAATCTCTTCATATTATTCGTAATCCAGTTAAAAACGGGATTGCAGGCCCACAACGAATGAATTCATAGGTTTCCTGATAAACTTTTAGTGAAATATTTTCACGTATTTATAATTATATAATATCAAGACAAACGCAGGTGCATGAACTCGTGATCCGATGTTATAACGAATTTACTAAAAGTTTATCAGGAAACGGACTGCAATCCCGTTTTTAACAGGATTGCCAATAATTTTTAGAAATTCTGTATAAAATTAGCAGTGCGCATTTTTCTCCGTGTAATCAGTAAACCAGGGTATAAAAAGAAAATTATATTATTATATGACGTCACTGGTATGTAGTAGCAAAATGCATACTCAAAGTACAATTTTGCGTATAAATATTTAGTGAACTTCTCCGTCAAGTAGACTACATTCTTGTAATAGTCACTCGACTCAAAGGACTCGCCAGCGCATTCTCTTAAAGTTTTATTAAGCTTCGCATTATGTCAGCGGGGACGTGCCTCGCAGGTTATCTAGTGCAGAGACACGCCATTGAGCCAATATCAACCTTGCATTGTGGAACGTTTGAAAAGATGCCATGTCGCATCTATGATATAAGCTACGTTATGTTCCCATTTTGTAAGAGCGCTACTTGAGGATAATATTTTGTACACAATTGTCTACGTACGTTTGAAATGGTTCAATGGTGGCAATTTTATATTGCAGCCATCTGCAACGCGTATTGCATGTCTTTATTAAAGTAATAACGATGGAATGCTTTTATCTGGAGTTTTGTTTCTATAATAATATTGAAAAAAAATATACAAAGTGGAGAATTTAAAATATTCAAAATAAATGTGGAATATTAAAAGCCAACATTATCAATTTCAGTTATTTGTTTTTTGAAACCTGCTTGAATTTCTGCGTGAATCATTCACGTTCAATAAACTTTTAGAACGGATTGTTTCAGAGTTTAAACAATTCAAAAATTTCAACGTTAATTTTCAAGTTCTGTAAAAGTCTTATTTGAGTTTTTTTATTATGTTATTATGGGCCAGCTGCTTCATAGAACTAAAATAATAAAAAACTTTAACAAAACTTGAAAAATAACCTTGAAATTTGATGAATTGTTAAAATCCTATAAAATTTGGTTCTCAAAGTTGTAACTAATTGTGAGAACAAGCGATGTTATATATTAACCAATGTTATTTTATTTTTATTTATAAATGATATTTTATTTGAAATGTGTATTTCTTTGATTTCAATTAACGGGTGATTTTTAATTTTAATAACGGTGTTCATTGGAAGGGTAAATTTATGACGCTACTCTAATTATTAATTTATTTTATTTTATTCATAGCGCTACAATTGGAGGTGCTTCTACGTACTTATATCTCGTCGAAACTTGTTCCACTATTATAACTTGACAAGCGGTGCGCGTAGACCGGATTCGGTAGTTTTAGTTAGAGCGTTGGGAGAGTTGGAAGTAAAAAAAACCTAATGTCTCATCTAAATATAATCCATCAATGTTTCAAAAAAAATTGACAATTTTGTTTTTGGAAGGAAAATATTTATTTTCAATACTTTCAGCTTCACAAATCCTATAATTACAATCAATATCCGGTAGTTCAATAGTTGTAACAAACGTGACATGATGATTTTATTAAAATTAAAAATTAAAAGTTTATTTTGGTTTTTCCCCGTTATAAAATCTTTGGGCCAGTGCTAAATCTGTGGCGACAAGAGAACATCCAGAATTGTCACATTAATAATAAGCAGCTCGACCTACTTAGGTACTTACAAATTGCGACCAAGAATTGATCGTAAAAAACGCGGCCTACCTACGACAATACGTCGCAGTCGGTCTGGCACATTACGACAACTCGCCAGAAGGTTCGAGCCTATCGCCTATGCATAATTGCCGCGCTGCCGAAAGTTCCCGAAAGACCCAGACTGAGCGAGTGTCTCCGATTTAGTTGCAATATCACCTACCTACTGTCCCCGCCGGCCGTACAGTATAAATAAGTCCGACGCAGCGAGCAGTCAGTCAGTCAACAATCAGCCGTCAGTTCACGAATCTCACGAGTGATAATCCACGCACCTTATTTGAGCGAAGGACAATACCCCCGGCTTCGTAGGTACACATCATGGACTCCATCGGGACATCATCTTAGCGCCTCGGCCACCGTTCCTGGCCAGCGCTAAACGGATTACAGCGCCCTTGTTCCAGCGTCTTTGACCAGCGCTTCATCCACGCACCATGACCACCACGAGGACACGCAGCATCCTCACTGGTCTACGCAGCTCCCGCTCAACCGCCTTCAAGGTCCACCGCACCTTCGGCCTACCCGTCAGCACTGGAGTACTTGAAGACCCACGTTCTTCGCCAGTGTCTGACCGTCATCGAGTCCCGGTCACCAGCGCCTGGCGTCGACTCACTGACCCGCGCTTGACCAGCCAGTATCCGGAGAATACAACACCAGTTCTACATCAACTCTCATCACGGCAAACTGACTCACCAATAAACACTGTGACCTTCACGACACGTCTTTCATTCCGTGCCTCTCACTATAGATCCCCAAAAATATATGACAATCATTTTAACATATTATATATCTGTCAAAAAACATGCATGTATGGGTTGTTTTTCAATATTACATTATGGTTAACACAACTTTTATTTTTAAAATTCCTTATGATCTTATGACCCTATTGCAAGATAATATAACAGACAAATGTTGAGATGCGTATTGTCATGTAAGGCTTGTTAATGTTGAAATAATTGATAATCTTTAGTATTAGGTCAACCAATACATTGTTGTAAAACTCGCCATAGAAAAGTTTCAAAGCAATTTTCCCAAACATTGTTTCATCATAAATTCATAAAGAACATTTGCACCATCACGATAAACTACAGCATTTGAATTTTTATTATACATTGCAATATTATCACGACGATCTTTGTAACGCGCATATAATTATCGAGATGTATATCATATTTTAACGTACAAATAAATTAGCGCAGAAAATGATTACGCCCCGAAGTTAAGTAACATTTCTCTAATCGCGAACCGTTCAGGCTTCTCGATTCTTGCGGATATAAGATTATTTTCCGAAGCCCAAGGGCAGAAAGTTTTATGTTTTTTTTCAGGCTGGGGGAGGTTTTTCCGACCGCAAGCACTGTACGATGTTGCCTTTTCTGCGATCACGTATTGATCAGTTTCCCGTTAACTTTTAGTGTTATTGTTGATGTTTATACTTCAATTCTTTTATTAGAGTTGTTGAGGTATCGAGCAACTTGTCTAATGGCACCATCGAGACGTCTGACGCTATCGGATGTTGTAAAAACGTAACATTATGGTGGAGCTTCTTTAGAATACAGATTATTTCTCAGGGATAGAAAAGTATAAGGATCGTAAAAGTTTATTGCAACTGCTCAGAACTGGGTTTTGGTTTTTTTATTTGCTCCGGCACGAAATAATTTTGCTTCCAAACTTCTGTGATTGGAAAATAATTTTGAGAAAATGCACGTTTTTTTAACATTAGCTTCTCAGAGAAGGCCCTGAGGAAAATGATTTCCTTTTGGGCCTATGTCATCTTTGGGGATTCTTTGTAACGAATTGAAATTTGTGGAAAGGAAAGAGAGGAAGGGGTGGAAGATCTGGAAGAGGAAAAGGTATGAGGGGTGAGTAGATTTCTGAGGGCAGTAAGTGATGGGTCGAGAGAGTCCTGCTGGAGAGGTAAAAAGATCTCCCTCAACCACTCTCTCCAAATCTAGCCCACCACACAGAAGGTGAGAAAATGCATTCGCCGCCAAGACCTAGGCAATCCTCACCCGGCCATCCCTGCTAAGTCACCAAAAGTAACGAACCATTTGGGATGACCTATGCAGAGGTGTTGATTATACAATTAATGGTTTCAGCAGACGTGAAGATGGAATATGTGAAATTTCAATTACAGATCAGAATTATTTAGGTATACCCACAGAATTTTGTTTTTGTGGGAAAAAGTTTTTTATTCAATAAGTTATGTTAACATGCTTATACGACCTTAGATAAAATTTATCGGCAGTGTACTTTAATTGTTGGAAAATTCATCTTCACGAAATCATCACGATCTTTACTTCGAGCTTGTTCTTTTCCGATACTTGAATTATGTATTCAATTTCTTGATTTATTTCAGAAGTAAATAGGAGCTCAACAAAGTTGGAACCTTCAAAACATCTAATAACTTTTAACAAAGAAAGTTACTGAGACATTTTTGGGAAGCTTTAAATAAATTATGGACATAATGTTCCGGAAAACTTGATATCAAACTTCAGAAAATAATTGATGTTAAATCTCGCATTGAGAACGTTTTAATTATTGTTGTTAAATGTAGCATTGAGAACGTTTTAATTATTGAAGTTAAAAATCGCATTGAGAACGTTTTAATTATTGAAGTTAAATCTCGCATTGAGAACGTTTTAATTATTTATGTTTAATCTGCAATTGAGAAAATTTTAATTATTGAAGTGAAATCTCGCATTAAGAACGTTTTAATTATTTGACGTATCGAAAAACGCTTCAAAAATTCTTTTTATTGGACTTTAATTATTGCTATCCCAAAAAAAAATGCAATCTCATAAACTAACTATGAAAAAAAAATTCTGTTTCTTTGTGTAAATCGCTTTTTTTAAATATAACAACGATAACCCGTATGCCTAGAGTGTTCTGAAACAAAAATTAAAAGTTATTCTAAAACACTAAAAACTTTTTATATTTTTAAAAGCGCTTTATAATATTTCATTGTTTTGGTGAAGCATGTACTCAAATTAAAACATTTATATTTAACTAAGGAGCTCATGTGAACAGGTGAACAATGCACTGTTTGTACTTTGTAAGTTTGCCCTATTTCTGGTATTCCGTCTCTAATGGTTTGCCAAACCATGTTGTATGACTTCTTAATACCCAGGATATCCACGTAAGTATTGTTGGGTGACTTAGTTACTTGGTAGTTAGTAGTTAACAGTTGTGGTTACTTAGACCTCTCTCGGTTGAATTCCATTGGCAAATATTAAAACAAATAATAGTTCACATTGCAAAGGTTCCCAAGATCGTATTAAATCACTACTTATGAGAACTTGTACGAGCGTAAAGAACATAAACTAATGAACAAACTAGAATTTTCAATAATTTTAAGCTTAATTTAAAAGACTCTAAATTGCAATGTTCCAATATTTTGCAACATAATACAACTGCTGACAGCCGTTTCGCCTTCTGATGACATTATCGTTTTACAATGTCTTCAGAAAACGAAACAATTGTTAGGCGTAATAATAATTACACGGCAGAACTTTTGTACAAATTAAATATTTTTTATAAGCTGAATAGTATCATGAGGTGAATTTGCACAAAAACTGTACTATACAAATCATCCAAATATTATTATTAAGTCAAAAACAATAAGTTTTCAGGAGAGCGTTTTCAAATTTATAAACTGTTGGTACTTCTATTGGGTGATTGAGTAACAAATGCCTATTTTTCATTTTTTATTTTATTTTGATTCTAAAGAAATAAGATATTAAAGTAAAGATTCTCAGAGATTGAAAAAATTAACAAAACTAATTTTTTAACTTATTTATTTATACCTAGCATGATTTAAAGAGAAAAAAACTTAAAATGAAGTTGGTTAAATTTTTTTAACTATTGGGTGATTGAGTAATACCTATTTATTTTTTATTTATTTTGATACCACGTAAATAAAGTGTGTCCCAGAGATTGAAAAAGAAAAAAAATACTTATATCTTTATACCTAGCGTGATATAAACGAAAAAACTTAAAATTAAGATGTAATTACAAGAATTTAATTTGGACGCAAAAAATAATACTTCTCCATTTGGATTTTGACTATGCGAAGCCTGTGTAAATTCAAATTCAATATCATCATTTTCACTGAAATTTTAAAATCTGTTTGACAACTTTTTCCTTCCGAGTTTTCTTCAAGTTTTTGAATTTTATTGCCCCTTTTTGAGTCCATTTTAATTTCTGTGGAAGTTTAGTTGAAAGGCATTACCACTCTTTTAATATTCTTGCAAGTGAGTTGGACCATTTTCTTGAATAAGTTATCGTCCTCGTCTTACAATTATTTAACTTTATTTTGTACCTACGTAACTGAATTACGGGCACCTTAACTCGAAGGACCTGCTCTATTTTATTAGCAATCTATTATGACTGTAAATGAAAACTAGCTTATCAAGTCCGTACTGCAAACCATTTGGTAATATACCCGGTAGACAGAAATAATTAATTACTGCTTTCCTTTACTAGCAAATCTATAAGTCTACCAAACGGCGCACGACACAAAACAGCCTCCCAAAGGCCATGGATTAATTGAATAAGCGTTATAATGGAAAGAATAGCAGACACACTAGAAAAAAGGGTTAAAACTAATTTGAAAAATATTAACACTCGTGCAACAATGTAACTATTTTGTTTAATAACGGTGTTAATTCAAAATGTTAATTTCTGTAGTCTTTTTTGAAAGGAATGATCCTGACAAAATATTAGCTTCCCAATTCTGTAATGATAGTATCAGTTTGCGCTTGTGACATATTAATACGATGGATAGTACATAATTCTCAAAATTAAGGACGTAAATAAGGACTTAAAGAGAAGTAAATCTCGATTTTAGGAATTAGCGTTGACAGAGCTTTGTTGATATTTTAATACATAATCTTTCCGCTAAGATAATGTAATGTAAACAGTGATGATTTTACGAAATTATTTTACTTTTAAGTTAAGTGGCGGGATGACAGCTATGTATAGCAATCCCGCTATCCTGCAACCCTCAATATTGCAGGATTTCGGCAATATTTGATCTTATGGATTTGCGGGATTTTTTTACGTTCGGGATTTGCGGGATTGTATTCCGGGTTGACAACTGCACATGCTTGTGAGTTGCAAATCACCTGATATGCGAGCGACAAAATGCGTGGAAATCAGTATTAGTCACGTCGATGGCGATTTCGGCTGATTTTGTGCATAAACATGTTCGTTGACGTGTGACAGGACTCTCGATAGTCTTCGTTTTTTCAAGTATTCGTATTATTATTATTATTCGTACTTTTGAGTTACGTCTATAAAAATATTTTTATAATACATATTTTTTTTATATATTATAAAAATATTTTTATAATATATATTTTTTTAATTTTATTTTATATTATTGAAACAAACAGTACATGATTTACTTATTTTAATTTTATTTTATTTAGGAATGAGACACTTCATGTTGAGTACCTATGATATGTTTTCTTGTAATGTCTGCTAAGTGGTATGTTTATTCCTTAATTACCAGGTGACGTGTGTAGTATATAAGAGTGTGTGTAATTTAAGGGTGAGTGTTTGTGTGTGTGTGTGTTCTGTATGTATGCGCATTGAACAGTTTAAATTATTGACATGATAATATTACTAATACCAAAGATTATTGATCTCAAAGGATCGTGAAGATTCCCATTCACGATTTCTATATTTTTTCTTTAAATCAATAGTTATTATGCTATCATTTTATAAAATTAATAGTAACAAAGATGGTTAGTACTGAAAGTCCTCTTAAATGGCTTACTATCTAAACTTTTCAATGTCTTTTTTGTAAGTATCAATGATAATTTTTTTTCCAAATAATAACAAAAATATCTATTAACTAAAGTTAAAATATTTTAATTTAATACCCATAAATAATTCTTTAATCTTAAATCCTGCAAATATCACGCGATTCCGAGGTATTTCTAAATTTTATCCCGCAATCCTGCCGGATTTGAAAAAAATTCGGAATTTCTGAACCCTAAACGGCTGTAATTAATATGGTGGGGAGGGAAGTTAGCCAAGTAGCTCAAATGACAGTATATTTACAAACATCTTCTTCTTCTTTATGTGCCGTATCAGGTCCCCACGACGTTTGCGATCACTCTAGAAAATGTCTCTTTGTCTTGCGCTGCCCGGAATAGCTCCTCCACACTTCTAATGCCGGTCCACTCTCGTATATTTCGCAGCTAAGACATTTGTCTCCTACCAGGCCCTCTGCGACCCTCTATATTGCCTTTAAAAAGATAATAAAATGATAAATATTCCTCTCTCCTTTTATTATGTAGTTTCGATAGGTGATGGTAAAAAAAAACAAGTTAAAAATATTTTAAAAATTCAATTGGTGCTTAGCTAAACTTCAAGAAATAAAATTTAAATAAAAACACACACATACCGTTAAATTTTAATACACTTCTTCGAAAAGAAGCAAGCAAGTCTAACTATATCGCAGACTTTGTATGTGCTTCAGGCTGTTCAATCTCCTCCAGTTTTTACTGAAAAGCTCCTTTCCTACCCTGAAATACTTTATGCTACTTGCTCTGTCATCGTTATTCTTTATTTTCTATCAAAGATGGCTCAGGCACTTGTAGAAACATGCATTTTGCAGATGTTTTCAGATAGATATCATTTTTAAAATGTCAACATGAACGAAGTAGAAGACGCTGTTAGCAATGCGCTGTTCCTATTTCACCATGGTAAATTTAAAGTGTATATACTTAGATACTATTTTTCGTATATTCGAATTGAATATTACATACAAGCAAGCGAAAGTAACGTCAAATATGAGTTTAATGGCCTGAAGCAAAATACCGATTCAATAATTCATTTATGTTTATTTTATTTGAGAAGTAAGTAAGCGTTCGTTACGTTTGTCTTTGTTTTTTTTTTCATTTTATAATATCTCTGCTCTTTAATTATTATGACTATTTTTACATTGGGATGCTGAACAAATATTTTTAAGAAGAGGAAATAGTAAGCCTCAGCCTAGTAAGAAAATAAATATATTGTTGGAGGGAGGCAAAACAAAAACCGATGAGTCATTCCATAGCCGAGTTTTAGGGAACAACAACTAAGTGTAAATATAACCCTTTTAAAGATTGCAATCCTTTTGTTAAAATAGGTCAATCCATCTAACAGATTGCAAGCAATCTTAAGTTATATAAGGTGCTTCGGGACTCCATACCAGAGGTGGCTTTCAATATCGAAAGCTGTGAATTTTGTATTTGACAATTTTAGTATTCGCGGATCCTATACAGTACGCCCAGCTGCTGTTAATAGTTTTATTCTGGTTTCGATGGAGACCCCCTTGCAAGTTGGTTAAAACAAGTTCGTCAGGCTTATTGGGAAGATTGCGTTGAGAGAAACTATATTACCATTTCCATTCCCTTTATTCGTAATCACACACCAGGACTTTGAAACATTAAATTTGACGAGGTTATTCTTATCCCTAGAGGTAACTATCTCGAGGCAACCATTCATGTTCTGCTTCAAACTCCTTTAAGTCATTGGAGTTTCTGTTCCCTTCGGGGACTCTTCAAGCAAACTATGGTGGGATGTTCTTCAAACAAAAAGCGTTACCCGTATTTGTTTTTATTTTTTATTTATTACAATACATTAGATACATTTATATAACAAAAATGACAAGATAATAATATTTTAATACCCGTAAAAGTATATTAGAAAAAGTACAAGTGTTATTATGAATTGTAGGTCGATATTAGTTCCTAGCTAGGCAGAGCGCCCGTTTTAAAGAACCAAATGCTGTTAAAATTGCTCAAAAATTATTCTGTAAAATTAAAGTGTTTTTTTTTAAATCCAAATGAATATATATTTTACTAAATGAGCCATTAATAGGTAACCATGGAAAATTTTAAGTGACATTATTTAATAGTTTCTCAGACTCCACCCTCCCCAAGCCAATCAGCCATTTAGTTATTATTGAACCGATGAAGGATATTTTGCATGTTTTAACATTTAATTCTAGGGGGAATTTTTATATAATTTCGGTCCCGACTTTATGTATACGACTTTTGATACTTTGCCGTATTGCTCCCTGGGACCACGGGATCCTTTTGAGTGTGACTTCTTGTGATATATTTATGATCAATTTTATCAAGATATTCGTGTACGTGAATAGTAACCCTTTTTATGTAATTTTGACGAACATCGAGTACATTAAATTTTATGTAGAGCTGATCGTTAGAGTACCTATATGGTTTACACAAAATGACTCTAATAACGGATTTATATTGTTGCACACAACAATAAATGCATCAGTTATCAATGATCATATAGACATGATGACGTTACTATGCTGTATGTCAGATGATGCATTAAAAAAAATGTCATACATATGAGCACACATGACACAAATAATTGCATTAAGTTTCATTTTCCACTAACATTAATCCTACATTCACTATATAAGGTGATAGCAATATCTACAATATTTTTTCAGTACTTATAAATAATATCCGTAAGCTTTTGTGAAATTGATCACAGATTTTTACAACAATTGAAAGAATTATTTTAATTGTATTCAACCACCAATCAACTCAGTAATATAGACATTCCTGTTTAACTCATAGCAGAGGCTTTATTAGAAGCTTCCTTTAATGAACTTATCTCTAAAACATTATGAGGGATAATTTTTAACCCTTAACCTTAAAGGAACTTTAAGCTATTTAAATCAGTCAGGAATTTTTTTATCGAAGGTATTGTTAAAGTAAAAGTTTAGCATCTCAAAATTATGTTGAAAGCGGTATTGTAACAATATTATACTAAATGAATTAAATATCGTTAACCGGCGGAAGCAGATTTCAGCAGTTCAAAGGTAAGGTAAAATATTACCCCCTAAAATGATAATTAAACACTGAAATTTTGATATTCTAGTACATTAACATAATGAAGTTTGGAAGATTATTTGTTACTTACGAAAAACTAGACCTGTTGAAAACATTATTAAAATACATTTGATCCTTTTCCAAAGTACGAGTACATATCTCCAAGGTGAAATAATGTGATGTAATAATGTGATGTGATGTAATCGACTAGGTATCTTAGTAGTTTATTTAATTACTTAATGGAATGGCGATGCTGTCAAAACAAATTTTGAGAACATTGTTGATTGCATTCGAAGTGACTGGATGGTTTCTTTATCCTTGAAAGAATCGCAAAGATGTAATTTATTACCAGGATCAATTTGGATAACATTAGTAATTGCATTCAGAACAGATGAATGGTTTCTTTCGGGACATCACAAGTCTGAGATTCTTTCCAGGGCATTTTGGAGAATATTTACAATTGTATAGTTAGAATTTCCACATTTATAAATCAGAATAAGACATATGAATCCTATAGAACTATATTTTTAGAATTTCTTAGGTGATAGAAATTACACATTACTAGACCGGGATATATGCCGTATGACATATGAATTTCTAATTTTAAAATTTCGAATCTTTATTTAATAAATGGCGTCATTATTATACAGTAATCGAAATAAAACCGCGCAAAGAATTCGTAAATGTAAATTTAAATAATAACAACAATGAAGATCAAGTTATTAGGAACAAAAATAAACATTTTTAAACTTGAAATAAAAATTGACTTTAGATCCTTATCTCTCTTAAGTATAAAATAGCCTTTTGAAAGATAAAAAATAAAATTTAACATAATATTATCAACGCTATTATATATATTTTTTCTATCTAAGTACTTAAATGAGTACTAAAAAAAAATAAAAAATTAATTAACATTTTTTTTCAATTAAACCCTTATTAGTTCATATGAGATATGTGAGTTTGTGTTAGCATGAGTTTGCTCTTGACTCTCCCCATGTCCAGAAGCCAATTGCTAACCCATTTTTGCAACGCGCTAGCATCGGGAATGAGGTTGAAAACTTTAGGCCCTAAGTAGGAGTATTGTCTTTGTGCATGAGATGTGTTTGTAGTGGGTGCAACTACTGGATTCCTCCTTGCATGACGGGTGTTGTGGAGATGATCAATGGATGAATAATGGTGTCGATGTTTTTGTGTATTTAAAATAATTTTTCTCATATACAGTTGCTGCACATCAAGAACTCGTACCTCTTTAAATAATAGATCACTGGGAAACCTAAATGGTTTCTTAAGAATGACCCTTAGAAGTGATTTTTGTGCTTTTGCTAGAGGGTCAAGTAATTTTTTTATTTTATTTTTTTTTTTTTATTTGGGAAAATCAACAGATTATTTACATATATAAGAATAAACTAAATAATAAAGATAAAATCCAATAACAGATTTTCACTTAAAATTATAATAATAATAAAAAATATTAAAACAAGAAACTAAGGGTTCTGTACCCGTGGCCTGAGAAATTTACAAAAAATACAAAATTGTAAATAATAAATAAAAAATAATAACAGATCTAGGAACACAAATAAATTAAAATTTAAAGTTAACTGATATACTAATATACTAATAACCAGCTAAATTTCAAAAATTTAAATTTAACTGATATACTAATAACCAACTAAAATTCAAAACAAAATGTATTATAAAATTTCAACACAGCAGCAATCAATAAAAGCACTACACAATAGCAATAATAACAATATAATAAATGTATACCTACAACTAAATTGAACACATGAGTATAAATTGGAAGGTAAGTAACTGGAAAGGATTCAAAGCAATAACATGATAACTTCAAGTAGAATATTTAAAATTATTTAATATTAGTTATTACATATCTTTTAAAGGTTCCTAAATTACTTGAGAATATGTCCATATCATTAAAATTCTTATTAAATATACTACAGGCTCTGAATATAAACGCATTTTGTCTTATATTAGTAGAACATTTATGGAGATGAAAAAGTGATTTTTCTCTAGTTCTAACGCTCGGGACTCTAAAATTAATTTCAGACAGAAGGGGAGAACAATCAATAAAGCCATTGATAATTTTATGGAGATATATTATATCTGCGGAGTCTCTTCTAGTTTTTAATGGCTTAAGTCCATAAAGGTCCATCGAGCTGTTTACGTCAAGGTTTGAATTTAGTTTGAAATTTAAATGATGGACAAATTTTCTTTGGATGGCTTCAATGCGATTTATGTAAATATTATATTGAGGATTCCATATGGGAGAAGCGAATTCAAGATGACTGCGAACATAAGAAAAATACAATATTTTAAGTGTTATGATATTATTAAATTCTTTTCCAATACGGAATAAGAATCCTAGCATTCTAAGGGCTTTCTTAACAATCATATCAATATGAGCCTCAAATGTAAGTTTACTGTCAAGTATAACACCTAGATCACGAATTTGTGTAACTTTTTTGAGTAGTTGGCCAGCTATATGATAATTATGGTCAAACTTAATTTTATTTCTAGTGAAGGTAATTACATAACATTTAGAAGTGTTCATGTTGAGACGATTGCGGATACAATAATCATTAAGCCTATACAGATCTTCTTGTAGTTTAAAGCAGTCAATTATAGAATTAATAGGCAGGATGTTTTGTAATGTTTTGGAACATCCTCCCCATCCCAAGGATGCATAATTACCTTAGTAGTTTGGCTAATTATTATGTTTGAAAACTAGGTATCAGTGGCGTTCGGTGACTTTTTGTAAAAGGGATGCTGGACATCAAATGTTTATACTCGTACTTACTACGTACTTGATATCAAATATGCACATCTAGACGCTAGCCCACGAAAAAGATACAATTAGGTACCATCTAAAATTATCTCCATAAATCCATTAAGCTCCATAACTCCATATTTCCAGTATTCATAATAAGTTTTATTTTCGCAAATGGCTGAGGCACAAAACTTTTTCACATTAATGATTCAATTATACAACCAGACAATTCAGAATTATCATTTAAAACACATTGTCGAAGTATCCATCTTATTTTGGGGATTCATTTTTATTTATTTAAATTATGATTAAAAAGTGAATCGCAGGTTAATAATATTCAATAAGAATTCGACTTCAGTATTCAAGCTCAAAGCAAAACTGTCAAAGCAGCGCGCGCATACAATCCAATGGATTAGTAATAGAGTAAGTATTCGATTCTGTGCATTATACATACGAGCATTTATTTATACACATACATTACAGTTTCTACTAAATTATTTACATTTGTATATAATATATATTTAAAACTGTTGTTAATAAATATGGTGTTTGTTTTATGCTGGGTGTAAGGTAGGTTTAAGTAAGTGACCCTGTTGTGGGTAATGTTATATGTTTCGTGAACACCTCAGTAGGAGAACCTGGGCTGAGGTGTTTACGTGGTTATAATTAAGTGGTACAAGTATTTATGTGTATTGGTTTAAATTTCTTATATTAAAGACGGTTTTGTACGTTGGATGGTGTCATTATTATCGAATAAAGTTGACGAAGATATTGGCAAGCGGATCTCAGTGCGCATGCGTGGAAAGAACGTAAGTTCTAGCATTTTGGATACGGTTTACAGGTCGCTTCCACACCACAGTATTATTGCTTGAATAGGTGTGTTTTACGCGTTTCACAGTATTTGAGAATGTATGTGTATTTAGACTCGCCCGCGCTGTTTGTATCGTGTCGTTCGTTGTGCGTACACAGAAACGGGACGATAATATGCACGATGTCTAATAATAATAATATTTGTACGATTTTTTACAGCGCCGTTTTTGTAAAAGAAATCACATTAAGGTCGCTGTAGAAATATTGAAATATTTAAATTGCACTATTGCTGTTTACGGTTAGAAGTCCAAATCTTTTTACTCTAAAATTCAAGGGATGCGGAGCATCCCCAGCATGTATGGAGGGACCGCGCCTGCTAGGTAGGTACCTAAATAGTTTGGATAATTATTTTACTCATTACGTTGGGATGAAGTTTTGAGCTTATTTCAATAGTTGGTTCGACTTTTATATTCAAATCAGAAAACTTTATGCGAATATCACGTAGCTTGAGATTTTAGTTGACTCAAATAGAGTTTCTGCTTTATATTTATTGCCCATCTTTGAGTAGACTAACTATACTGTCGGGAAGCAGAGAAATGTATGTAGTATGAGGAATTTCGGTTACTAAGTACATAACTCAAGGCCAAAATACCCTAAAATTTGTACATCAACCTCAACTAGTGAGATGTATTATTTGTTTGTTTTGGTGTAATAATTTTTAAAAAGCTTTGTTTGAAATTTTAACAATATATGTTGAATAAACATTAAGGTAGGGATGGATTTATATGACCGTTACTTCTATACTCACTTACCTCAAGATCCACCCCTCACTCTTAAGTCTAACAATTAATTAAATAATCCTTATTTCAAAATATATAGCTAATAAATCAGGTGTGTTCTACGTATTCCTCACGTACACTGTGCGTTGTACAGTGATGTAATTTATGTGCAGGCTTGGTGATAAGTTATCCCGAAATAAAGCCATAACTTGTATCAAGCGTTGACCGCCCATTGCAAAACCAGAGCTTAATCAAGTACTACACGAGTGGGTGCGACTTAAATACCGCACCCCCGATCATACCACCTAATCAAAGGGGTGAAGTTGATTCCAATGTAAAAATATTATTAACTTGTTAAATGTTTAACTTGTGTGCCCCTTTTGATGATTTTGTGTAAATTCGCAACCAGTATGTTCGCAATTAATTGTTGACAAGGAATATGTTTTATGGGTTCGAAAGCTGACCCATGTGCGTTATATTTCTTTTTCCCTATTTTCTAATGCATGCCGTAACGCAACATTTATCAGATCGGTTAACTTCTTTGGTCTGGGCTACATGTCGCGGGTTCAAATCCAGAACTGGGTAAAATAATTGAATTTGAGAAAAGAAAAACACATCGAATCATTAAGAAAAAGATCATATTTCAAATTTTTGAAAAATGATATATATAATTTGTTAACATTGTATCAGCAATATTTTTTTAATAATTACGATTATTCTGTAGAATCTTTAAAAAGAGTTTGACGTATTTTATAGAAACAGACTGTGGAGCCATAGATTCCATAAATGCCTAAGAGATAAATTGAAGGTTCAAGATGTGCTGAAAAAATAAAACTAAGATGAAGTGGGAAACAATATTTAATGTATTTTTCTCGCTTTCAAAAAATAAAATGTTATTAAATAAACAAACTAAGAGACGGAGACTTCAATCAAGATAGGCTAACGACTGTTGATTCTCACGGCGTAAAAAACTTGACAGGGTTTATCTTTATAAATTTTAGTTTATTTTTTTAAGAATAGCTTACATTTCCGGGCTATTAATAATCCGAAAATTTTCGAACAAACTTCAATATCATAAATAGCGTTGCGGTAGCGGAAATATTGCTTGATTCATGTTTGGAGACGTTTAACCCACAATGGTCGGATTACAACCCACTTACACGCATTTGTAAACTCGGCCACCAACCAGTTAATTATTAAAGTCCTTTCAGTTTTTCTATAGTTTTACTTAAAACGGCAGTAGATATATGTCACCAACGTTTTGTATTATATGGGCATTCACAGCATTGTCTCTTGAGTTGCAATTTCGGGTTATTTGTCACGAGTATTTACTTAAAACGTGCAAATCTTCATAGGTGAAGGACAATTCAATATATCATTGAAGAAGAAGATATTACTAATAAATGTAAACGATTCATGACACAGAAAAATAAAAAAAAGATAACGGTCACAACTAAGAATCGAACCAAGGATTTCTTGTCTTACAGGCGTCTTACATTAATGGTTTTAACCTTCAAAACAGGTTTAAAAGAAGAAAAAAAACTGGTCTTGACATTTCAATAGTTCATAGGATTGAAGGTGGTCTTGAATTCAAAATTTCGCCATTTCTGAACTCTAATCCTTATTGCAATGCACTACGTTTACTATTTAGGGATTACAGCAAACGTGTTTTTATTTACAAAACTAAATACAACTTTCCTACGAAACTATTGAATAAAAGACATAAAATTAACAAAACTTAAGCAGCGTTCTTACGAAAGTTATTACTAAAGGACATGAAATGAATATTTTTTTATTTTCTCACATAACAAAGCTGCGCTAATAAACTATTAAGTTTTATTTTATCTTTGTAGCTAGGGACATGGAATTTATTTTTTAGGCAACCTATTAGTCCTACTGAAACTTATAACTTATAATAATTAGGTTAAACAGTTTTAATTCTGTGGGTGAGTTGTTCGAAAGTACGCTATTCACTCTGAAATTCGGGGAATGGTGTGGAGAGGAGTGCATTTCTACCTTCCAATGGCCAGACCAGAAGTTGTGAATTTCGTTATCCTCGGACTCTAAGTACTGTTGAAGGGTTCTCCATTCTCAGTAAACAGCTCTTAAAAATTCCAAAATAAATATGATTTTCGCTATTCCCGTTATTAATATATCATATGTTTGTGTCTTTTTTCAACTTATTTCATGTTTAAAATTTAAATATTCTAACTTATAAGTAAATTTCAAAAACAAAAATCAAAAAGTATTTTTATCTAGTTTCTCAAAATGGTATTTGGTTTTACGAAATATTCAAAAAGGACAAATTAAAAGCACCTGTATACCATGAAAATGTCCCATAATTCGAAGAAAAATTTCATGGTTATATAACAAGTACTACCAACAGATTTAGCCAGCCGAGAAATTTGAACACACTACGCCTTGGTGGGACCCAAATGAAATATCACGCAGTTATATTTTGCTGTAATTTTTCGTCATTATCTTATTTTCGGTTTTTAGTTTCCTTGATTTTACGACAGTTGAGGTTAGTGGAAATTTCATTGGCTAATTCCGTATTTAGTGATTTTATTATAACCCCAGGGTATCAAGAAAGGTAGATCGATATAACCCTGTATCAATAGGTTATTTTATAAGCTGTGAATGTGCCCAGCTTCTTGGATAATGTCGTTCGATATCCAAAATAATTGGCTTAATAACTTAATATCTAAGACGAGATTAATTGATTCCGTTCCAACTTGGAGAAACAAAATTTGTTGGCTATAACTAAAGACCTCACTAAATAATTAACTCCATTTTGATTGTCAAAAAGTACATGCAGACTCCCAATGTACATTTAAGTTATTATTTCAAGTCGACATTGTCAATTCAATAGTGTTATTAAATTTTACTTACCCGTTTGATGTTCAGAAATGTAAATTCATAGACAAATGCGCCAATGTTTCTAGCGTATATTTCTGATTTATTGCGTTATCAATACCGTTTTAGCTATCATTAGCGCGGCCGTACTTTAGAAATCGGTATGAAATCATTGGTAGTTACGCCTATCGATCAGTTATTGTAAATCGTGTGATCTATCTAATTCACTATACAAGACTTTTCAACCACTACGCACCAGAGATGTCAAAGAATTTAGTCATCAACGTTTAGGAAAGAATTTTGATATTTTAAAATATTTAATTTAGTTTACTAAATATATGAAAAGATAAGGATTTTTCGGGCACAGGGATACGCCCAAACCCTTTTCTACTGATTTATCTTTCCAATGATTATAACTAGGTAAAACAAAAGTTTTAATTTTACATAGCCCACATAGAAAATTTAATTAGACTTCTTTTTCTGGCACACTTTGTCTCTCGCTGTTTACCTTTGATACTCGATAGCTGGTTGCTCGCAGCTTAAGTCCTCGGCACACAGCGTTCAACATGCGGGTATGCGGTAATAAACGGGTCGGGGCTTAAGCGAATAACATATTACTTTGAAGTTAAGTCATGCGGCGGCGTAGGTATTTAGCCTGAGCTTCTAGTGAGCCACTGACGGTGCGAGTGCCGCGAACTGTGCACTTATTGAAGTATTAGCACTGCCTCTGGATTGGACTAGCGAACTTATTTAATTAAAATTACTTGCTGTTAAAAAATAATTTACCGCGGAAAACATGTGTTTATTCAATAATATTCACATACATAATATACGGCATAACATGCGTCATCCACATACAAAAGGGTGAATCGAGGTATCTTGCGGTACTACTGTTTTTTGAAAAAAATGACCAATTTTCTTTCCGTAAACAAGATTCCAAAGCCAACTAATTTTCTTTATCAAATATATATATTATAAAATAATCAAAAAATATGTGTTAGTATACAAGCTGTTGTTGCAGATTAAAACTCACGTCAAAACTAAGAAAAGATGTAACTTGGCGAATGATTTTTATTTCAGGAAAGAATCACATATAACGATATATTTTATCAATGGTTCTAAAATTAATAACAGAAATATGATAAATAAAAATAAAAATACGAAAACAAAATGATGACTTCAGAATTATATTTTACAGATCACTTAAAATCTCCACTATTTTATAATGTATCTCGATTAAAATTAAGAATTCAATGAAAACTTATACAATAACGGTCTTACTAATAAAAATAACACTTTCCAACATACAGTGTTTTAGTTGCACATTGAATAAAGACTGTACAAATGAAAAACCTATATAACCCCCACCCTTTTCCTCTCCCTCTACCTACCCCTCCACCAGCTTGTCTTTGATGCTCCTCTAATAAGTAATTGTCCTCTGTATTTAATTTCGTTAAAATTTCCCTTGTCAAGACAAGGCTTCTTCAAGAAGAAGGTTGAATGCAACCGAAATCGGTCGACCTTTATAACTCAAGAAACTGGCTTAAAACTAAGTTTTTTTTCATGCCACAAGGTGCTTTCTTCGATATAGACTGTACATTTTGTTTCGAACTAAATTGCTTGGCTGAAAAAGAGTTGGCAAAGTTGCATTTTGCACCTGGCTTACCCACAATTTTCCCGTCTTTAAAAAGTTATCTAAAGATAATATCTGAAATGGTGACCGGATAAATCATCAAAATGATAATTCATCACGTCTTAAAAAAGTCATATAAAGTCATGGAAAATGATGAAACAAAGAAATGATTAACTGGGTTATGTAGGTTAGGTTAGGTTAGGTTTAAAAAAATTTTCATCGTTTCTAATGGCTTTACATCACTTTTTAAAGGTGTGTTGAATTGTGTATTTTTTGAACTGTGTTGAGTTATCATGGAACCATCTAGGGAAAAAATACTTCAACAGCCTACACGAAAATATCAGAACGATAGAAAACGATAAACACCTACTAAAAGCAATTAAAGAGAAGTTCAATGTAAAATTACCAAAATAATGAAACTATCTTTTTTAATTTTAATATTAATAATTACAAACACTAAATATTCTTAATCTTGATGCTCACCACTATTCTAGACACAAGCGCCAGCTTCTATAGAAGAGGAACATTAAAAAAATCAAAAGCAGTGATAACTAATTGTATGAATTATTTTAGTTAACTTGATTATAATCAATAATGTTAATACTTTTAAACTGTAAATTGATTAATTACTTAATAAATAAATAAAAAAATATATAATAATATACCACGAATGTGTCCCAAATTTAGAAAAGAAATATCCTCTTTATACAATGAATAAACTACCATCTACCGTTATATAAACATTTTATGGTTCTTAAATATCAGTTTTAGTTTATAAGTAAGGATTTCACTTCGGTTTTCATTTATTTTGTCAGTAAATTCAAATTGCTTTTATGTTAATAATTCATTTATTTTGATGAAGAAAAAGTTTGAACCACTGTTCTCTTTAAGTATCTTTCTGGAATAACCGGGGAAGATAGACCTCATCGTCCCCCTTGAATCGTCCCCATGAAGAACCGCTACTGCTAATTATTACATTCTACATTCTGCGCTGGTATCACCAACTAGCGCGTCCGCTTGCGGTCCTTTTGGTCGTTGCATACTGGCCTCACCTCGCCTAGCCGCGCTGATCTGTTCAACACCTCCCTTCAATTTCGTAGTACCGAGTCATTCTGATGTTTTAAAAAATTGTGATACCTAGCAAAACATATTATATTTAATAAACTGACTTTTAACATTTCGAGTCATTTTCAATCTCCCTTCACCAAAAAAAAAAGTAAGTCAGCAATATTAAGTAAATGTGATGGCACAGTGGAGTGTAGTTAAAAACTGTCCAGGCTATACCAAGAGTTAGAATTACAGAACGGTATGAATAATAAGATGTATGAATTTTTTTAAGAAGATATAATTTGGTTATCCATTCTCTGTGCGGAAAACGTCGTAATGTTGCTAAGATATGTAGTTAAATTATACATTTGGAAGGCAGGTGTGGGTACCGTCGCCTCTGGATCCATTAATTTGATAACCAACACCTCTGTCATGGGCTTAAGTGGTTCGCTACGTCTAGTACCCGGGTCCATGGGGTGAGGATTGTCTAGGTTTCGAGGGCGTATGCGTCTGCCCATCTACTACGAGAAGAAACGGATTTATAGAGACAGGTTGATGGAGATCTTTTTACCTCTCCAGAAGAACTCTCTCGACCCATCCTCTTGCACCACAGTCGGAGGAGTAAATTCAAATATCCGTGGTTTCTGGTTACACTGACCCACAGATTTCTACTCAACCCTCATATATTTTTTTTCTTTCTAGATCTTTCTCTCCTTCCTTTCCTTAAAAAAACGCCAAAGATGACATAGGCCCTGAGAGAAATTATTTTCCTCACGGCTCCCTATGTGGAGCTAGTTTAAAATGCCTTTAAGCTCCTATCTCCACACATAAACTCCACATTTAAAAAAATCCTAGTGATCTCCATGGCTGAGCGGTCTGCTATAATCAAGAGTACGCGAGTTTGAAAACAGTCATTCGTAAATTTAAAAAAATCAAAGAAAACAATGCGAATGTAGTATTTTTTGGGCAACTTGCAATTTACAGAGTGGTAGATACTCTAAGTAGCACCCATGTGAAAGACCCCCAATCAGAACTGAAACATTGCTTGAAACTAGGGCCCGTTCTTTTCATAATTTACATAAATGAACTTTGCGGCATGGAAATAGATGGAGAAATAATTAGTTACGCAGACGACACAGTTTTACTATTTAAATCTAAGGATTGGAATAAGGTTTATAACATAGCGAATCTAGGAATCACGCAAGTGAAAAAATGGTTGGACTCAAATACACTCACACTAAACATACCGAAAACAAAATTCACAACGTACAGCATAACCAACACAGGACAGCCAAAAAACAATACAAACACCATAAAAATACACGAATGCATAAACACCAACATCTGCGATTGCCCCCCTCTAGAAAAAACAGAACAAATAAAGTATCTAGGAATCGTAATTGACCATAATCTTAGATGGACACATCGCATCAAACAAATCACAAATAGACTCCTCAGAACGATACACATTTTCCTAAATATAAGAAACATATATAAAATAAAAGAATTGAAAACAATATATTATGCACTATGCCAATCAATAATAGAATATGGAATAATTGCTTGGGGAGGAGCAACAAACGCAGCTATCGCTCAAATAGAAATCGCACAGAAAACGATATTAAAGGTAATACTCAAAAAATATAAACTAACCGACACAGACCAAATATTTAAAAGCTGTGACATACTTGATATACGCCAATTATATGTTAAAACTCTACTAAACTACATTTTCGACCAAAAAAACAAACACAAAATATCACTAATAGACCGGTCAGAAAAGCGTATAAAAAAACATAAAAACTCCGACGGTAAACACTACCTTTGGACAAAGACACCATAAATACCACGCTATTAAAGCATTCAACAGTCTTCCACATGAAACAAAAATTGAGGATAATAAAAATAAATTCAAACACAAAATAAAAAAATGGATTAAAGAACAAAAAATACAATATTTCCAAAATTCTATAACATAAGAGAATAAAACATGTACACGCAACACAAAAAAATGTATAAGGCAAGCGGCACGCACAAGCACATAGATCATTGTAAGTGCCGATTTCCATTCTCTTCTAATGTTTTTATTTTGGTGTGAGAATTGGATTTTGATTTCTAATCTTTATTTTTGATTTAAATTTATCTTTACTTTAATGTTGTTTTGTTTGTTTTTTTGTTTAAATGTATAAATTCGTATATTTTAAAATGGGGGCCTCAGCACGGGTGAACAACCCAGTGAGGCCAACGTTGCTGAATTGAAATGTGAAGTACTGTAGAGTAATGTATCAATAAATAAATAAATAAATGGCAATAGCCGTGCTCGGCTAGATCTGAATAGCCAGGTACTTTCAATCTTTTACTTTACCATCCCTTTTCTCTCCCCACTACCTTAAACGAATATACCTACTAGGAATGACATATACCCACTGGCTCTGGACAGTTGAACACTTGTGTGGTAGATATTTTCATAAAAATAAGATTGAAATGTGCCCCTTTTTTTCTTTATACCTCACATTCTTTGACTTTTTTATATCTCTACCGTTAATACTAAATAATATTATGTTTTGTTTTAGAGTTCTTCCTGTGTTTTGATCATCTCCTTACTATTTCACCTGTTAATTACCGCTCCTATAGAATGTAGAATAGAGTGTTCATTTCATTCAACGTAAACATCCCCTAGCGCCCGATGCTTAATTAAGGCTGGAAAATAAAGCCAACCTTGTTACTGAGTAAATACGAATAGCATCAAAACTTAAACGAGGTCGACACAACAGCACCCCTTAACGGCACTATGTGTTGTGGACAACTGATAACATTTTCGATAGCAGAGACGTTAATTAAGGAAGAATGTACTGTATTTCAAACGCTATTGTTTAAACAGTGATGAGTCTAGACTCTTATAGATATAGAAGAGGGCAGATTTTGACGAACAACTAATTTACTTAATCAAATTGGCTTCATAAAGTTCCTGATCAGCTTAAAAAACATCAGTGGCGAACTTAATTGAACTGATTCTCTAGAACGAAAATCTTGCTTTAATGCGACTTTCAATTGATTTGGGGGGTGGGTTTGGGTACCGCCGCCCCGGGAATTCTTAAATGGATTACCACCATTTCTGCCATAGGTCACCCCAAGTGGTTTGCTACGTTTGATCATCGGGTGAGATGTGTTAGATGTACCAGATCGGGAGAGGCTGGTTTGAGGAGACCCTATGACCTTCAAACTGGTCTCTCGACCCATCGCTTTGCGCCGCGGTGGGAAGGATAAATCCATATGTCCGGCACTCTTGAACACACTGATCCCTAGATTCCTACCCAACCTTACCAGAACTTCCTCTCATTCATTTTCTTTAAAAAAAAACCCACACAGCATCCCAAAAAATGAGATAGGCTCTGAGGGAAATTATTTTCCTCAGGACCTTCTGTGTGGGGATAAGGTAATAAAAAACATTTTTTTTGTAGAATTAATCCTCTATTTTGTTTTTTTTTTTTTTTTTTTTTTTAATTATTTATTAACCAATAAATTAACATACATTTTTTTGGTATAATCCACCTCACTGGGCTGAGCCTGTTCTGAGGTGGCGGGAGTTTGATTTAGTTTTAGATAATGCTAATTTACATAGAATCAAAAATATAAATAAAAAGATATATATAAAATTAAAATCAAAAAGAAATTTAATAATTAGAAAGATAAGAATTTTAAAAAGAAAAGCATAAGAAATAATGAAAATACAAATAAATGAGTGAGAACAGAAGAGAAAAATTCAGGCGTGGAGTGTGCTATAATTTATGGTATTGTAGATGTTATCTGTTAGGTTAATTACTTACCTTGTTAGGTACTAAGCAAATATACTACGGAATAATATGATATAATAACTTCCCAACTTTCGTTTTCCCCTTTTCAAACCCATCCCCAATAATTTTAGGCCTCACAATATTCCCCAAAATTGGAGATGCCATACTTTCACTGACTAATGACAATTATGTCTCTTGAAATTCGGTTTCACGCAAAAATACAGATGAACTAATATATTGGTCTTTAATAACAGCGCAATCTGTTTACTGTCTCTTCGCAGTCCGTAAATCGATAAAACATTTAGCAGCTTTTTTGCTGTAGGATTTTTTGTTCTCAATTTGTCAAAAAGTGTAAAAGCATTTTGTTACGATAAAATCACAGGAAAAGGGTAGTCAAAAATCAAAAGTTCTCGCGGCCTGGAAGGCGTGGATATGTGACACCACAACTGTAAGAATTCTCACTAACAATGAACGAAAACCTAACTATCAATAATAGTTAGGTTTTCGTTGATTGTCCTTGAGAATTCATACGGTTGTGGTGTTACATATCCACGCCTTCCTGTATTTCATAAATATTATTATTATAGCTTTGTGCATGGGATACAACGTTCTATTAAAATTCTAAACCATTTTAAAAGGCCTTTGATGAAATTTTTCACAATAGAACACTGAAATAATGCAGAAGTTTGCATGAAATTTACGAAACTATTAAACTCAAGCTGAAAAACATGTGTGTTGTATAGTTTAACAGGGTTCTAAAGCGAACACTATACCTTGAAGCTTCATAACAAAGGTTCTTTCAGAAAACCCTCGGTGGATCTGTTGGAACATAAAAACGAATAATAAAGTTAAAGAAGATCAACACAATTCTGAAATGAATAACGTTGACATTTTACGTTAACGAAATTTAATTTTACGGATTCGATGTAGATAAAGCAATATTTTTTATCAGTCACAATTATTAAGAACCGTTTTTAATAAAGGAAGACTGTTGCTAGACTGTTGTTTAAGATTTAATAAGATGGATTTTATTGTGGGTATACACGTTTTTTAATGCATATTTTTTAATTAACTCCACACAGGAAATAACTTCCGTCATGGCCAATGACATATTGGAGATACTGTGATACTGTTATGATACTGTTCTCAATAATTGTAAAGGTTCTTTTTAATGAAAAAATGACATTTATGTTACTCGTTATTTGAATACTGCATGAATAAGAGTAAAATAAAATTAATGAAAAGACCACTAACAAAGGAAAAACAGAAACCAACTGGAATGTCATTTAACACAATCTACAATTTACCGATTGGAAAAACCAACAAAGTATGGACAGTAATAATACCATGAAAATTGTAAAGAAAATCTTAGATAAAAATGAACACACTAATGTGATGAAAACACCATGGATCACACGGAATGTTATAAACTGCATAAGACAATGAGATGAGTTCCTCAAGAAACTTTAAAAAATCCAGAGTGAAATTCAACTTATAAACACTATGAAGACGATGTAAAGACAACTTAATACAAAAGTTTAAAAACTACAGGCCGTCTCAGAATAGGAAACCTTGGTGAGGAGGACTGGGAACAAATTTAGAATATATACTTATATTATACTTAATATCTACATCATGTACAAACTTTGCAATTAAAACTGATAAAAAGACAAAAAAAAATCCGCGATTTGAATTGTCTGTTTGTGAAGTCACATTGGGTTATTATGTTAAAATAATGCATTTGTTTAACAGGGTATGCGCCATCATAATGCCACAGAATTTTAAAATGAAATGGAAAATTATTATTTCATCACTTGGACAGGGCATAAAGCTTTTCATACACATTTTAGTTCGGAGGGAAAATTGAAAAACGATAGGGTTCTTTGACGGCCTTATTAAACTGATCCAGGATCTACTTCTGTGAGGGTTGTGATCCTCAAGTACGAATTCCAAGGTGTCGTTTATGTGTTTTATATCCAATTTTCTAAGTGATATATACTCTTAAGTAGCGCCAGGGTAAATATCTAAAAAATCAGCATTGAAAACTTGCTTGAATTGGCTTTAGCAGTATTTGGCAAAAATGATGAGCAACTTTGAATATACAGGTTCTTTTTTACTTTATTTTTCCTCACCTTTTTCCCTCCTCACTATTGGAGATGCCACATTCTCACTGGCTCCAGACGGTTGGGATATAATATATATTATTTTTTAATGCGTTGATATTACATACCTGCTTCGATTTGTGCAAACGAAAATGCCTAACGAGGGAGCTAGGCAGAGAGAAGGCAAAGGTGGACGAAAAATGCGAAGAAAGGGTAAAAATTGACAGGAATTGAGGTAAATAATGATTTATTACAGAGGAAAATGATTGATGTCTTCCTCCAAGAATATATTTCTAAGCTACAAAAAACATTATTTGCTGTTTTGTGTAGGTAACTAAAATCTTCAATACTTACAGCAGATAGATTATATTATTTTCCGTTCGATTGAGCCTGTTTTATGAAGATGATGAATGGTCAATTATTATGTTCGCCTTTTTGGATCCCTGAATTCCATGAACTATAGATTTAACAGTAGACGAATTTACATATTGAACGATTCAATATTTTCTGTAGAAATAAGCATTTCCATTAAACCCACTGAATTCTTTTTTTTACCCTGCGGGGAAAAAAGGTTTTTTAAGACTGTCCACGGCATTTTATGTCTATCTGTAAAATTTTTGGATTTAAAGTAATTTTTTTATGTTTATATTATTTTGTTATAAAATTTTACTTCTTATATCTAATAGGTATATTATTTTCTAGGACTACTATAATATTATTTATTACTTACATAATAAAATTTGGACTTCACAACATTGATACATAATCCACGAAAAACTGCAAGACTTTTTGCTTCCTTAACAATTACCGGGAGTTCATTGAACATTTTAAACTTTTATAATAAATATTGTTTTGTGTTCCCGATAAATTTGTTTTAGGAAGACTAAAATCGTTGCAGTTTCTCGTAGGATAAAGACGAACTGTATTATTAATTGTAACATTCTTTATCTGGTAACATTTTATTTTTTAACTTATAAATAAACACCAAGGTATTGTAAACTAATCGTTGCCACACATTTAAGATTACTGATTACCCATTAGGATAATTAAATAGTTCTTGAAGGGAAATAACACAAAACTGCGCTATTATCATATAAATATGATGTTATTATTAAACCTTGTATGTAGGCAATACAATTTCGTTAGGAGTTTCTCAATAATTGTGTCAAACTACCAAAAAAACTATTTTGATCTGATTTGTTCTCGGTAACCCAAACACTTTTTGATTGTGTCGAATGAAGCCTTCATTCAAAAGCAATAATGCATTCACTGACAAATTTTGTAATAAACGGTACCGTTACCAAAATGTTTGCATTCTATAATCCCCTTACCGAAAAAGATAGGTTCTTACACGTGACACGTAGTCCTTAACAGCACTTTTTCCTCCATCTGATATCTTTCACAGAAACTTATTTTATTTCAGACGTCAACATTGCACATACAGGCTTACTTTTTCTTCATTTTCTAGAATCAGAACAAAAATGCACTATGTCAGTTTGCTGTCCGATGACATTTTTTTCAATTAAAAACAAAAAATATCTATTTTTTCATCAAATGTTGCCACTGGGTTCAACCTAGAGCATCATGTAAAACGCACTCCGTCTCTTTCCAGCAGCACCGTACGGGCCAGACGGAGCTCGTATCATGTGATCTGTTGCGACGTGTGGCAGTGCTATTAGTGGCGACGTATGATAGAAAAATGTTTTGTTACTTATTGAAAAAAAATCATCAGACAGCAAAATGCAATCCACATTTTGTACTCCAAATATGCCTAGGTACCTATGTAGGTATAATGTAGTAAAAATAACTATCTCGATAACAGCTAACACACTATTTAATCAACATGGGATTAAAGAAAATGTTTTCAATCTAAAATAATTTTATTTATACTCTAGTATACGCAGCACCACATTCAAGTTCCTAACCTTTATTTATTTATTGGACAATTTGTATAGCGCCGCTTTTGTGAGATATCACCTCAGGGGTGCTTTACAGATGATGCAGGTATTAGAAAAATATTAAATATTACAAAAATAAAGTGAAAATAAATTAAGTAAAATGAAGTACAGGAACAGGTGACACGAATATAGAATATTGAGACTCTGCAGCAAGAATCCTAGGTGGTGAAGAAACTGTACCAGCTACTGCAGAGAGAGAGTCCACCGCGTCGACCAACAGTGCCAGCACAAGGTTCGTCTGTGTCTGCTGCTAATAAAGCACTGACACCTCACATAGATAAGAGACCCTGGAAGCACCGCTGTGACGTTCGGCGAGTCCATCATTCATCTCCATGTCATCGTTAACGGGTTTGTTATTTTACATTGTACATTTTACATGTTCAGAGTGAAGTGGGAACCATTTTAATTTACTGAATTTAACCAAATTTAACTCTAATGGTTCTTTAAAAATAAAATGGCGTCATTTGCACCTCACAATTTTTACCTCTGCCAGCATCCAACTTCCCGGAAACAAGCAGCCTTGGCCGTAAATACATGTTGTCTTTTTGTTGAGTGTGAGGATTAAATGGGTGTCGGCTATGACCTATTTTTTTTAGTTACTCCACCTTTGCTTTTGGAAATAAGGAGAACGTTATTCTTAAGGAGTGAACAAGACGGTCTTCAGTGACAACAGTATAATAATATGATGTCTGTTTTTATGTCAACGTGAACTTATGGGGAAAATAAAAAAAAAATCAAAGTAATGTACTATCCAGGAGTTACAGAAATCTGTATTTGACCTCACATATGAGAGAGCGTCTGGATATTTGTGAATATGATGGGCTGTAAATCTGAAAGATTTACAGCCCATCATATGATTCTATCCATCATATGATTCACTCGTTTTACATTTTCATTTTTGAATTCATAACAATTTAAAAATCGGAAAACCTTATACATGATAGCGAAGATGTGTGGAAAATCACGAGATAATATAATAAATTGTGGCATTAGTTAAGTTGAAAGTTTTTATACAAATATAAATATATATATTGATAGAAATCAAAGTAGTTCCAATTTCGAAAATTTATTTATAATTGTATATATTATAATTATTCTACTACCATTATGCGTAGAAGGTAGTTAGGCTTAGTAGATATATTGGTCGTCAGAACTCAATTAATAATGTAATATCTAAAAAATATTCTCACATGTGAATGAAGAATGTTAGAGATATACTTGACTTACCAGTGATTCCTGATGTTAAAATGAAGATGACTTTTCTTCAACCTAAAACATTTAAAAATCAATATGTAATAGTTATATTCAGGGTAAGGGTTCGGGCGGTTACTCGAAAACATGTAATAAAACATTTTTGAGTTCATAGGTGACGTTGCAAGCAGTGGCGGCCAGCTAATATGTGCTCCCGAGCGCCGAACAACCAACAAGATTTCCGACATGGCTAATCACAATACGAAACTCGGTTCGGTTATAATATCTCATTCAAAAGGTACCTACTTATTAAGCGCGCTTAACTTGCAGACCGACTTTGACTTGTGCCTATGTTCGTAGCAGTTCGTTTTCGATTGCGATCCAAAATTTAACTGCTTTGTCGCATATTCTGTGGAACAGTCGAAAGCGTGGGTCCATACCATTACATACTATTCTTTGCAAATAATACCATATCAAGAACGGCGTTCGGAGTTTTACCACCACATCAGAAGGAACGGTTTATTCAGTAGAAAGTTAAACTAAAACGCGTATGTTTGATATTATTGTCGATATCGTTGTTTCAATTTACCATCTGCTATTTTTCAGCGAATGTTACGCTTCTTCGATACAAGCATACAGGATAAAACTTGTCATTAAGAGATGAGTGATGGTCAGATTACTTATTATCAGTTCAGTCAGTACTCGCCGTTGCCAGGCATTGTCTCTTGAATTTAAAACTTTTCTTACTCTGAGAAAGTTTTGAAGTTTAATTGCAGGTTATATCGATCTTGTATATCAATTATTAATAAGGCATATCAATTGCATGTTATACTAATTTATGATTACTTTTGTGTTTGTTCAACGTATAAATTAAGAATGAGTTTGAATGTGGAATACATTAAGAATAATAGGTCGAGTTTTGAAAACAAAGTGATAATAAAAAATGCCGGTCCACCTAAAACCTGAACTGATAATAAAATAAGAGTGCAAATCTGGATCGAAGAAGTTTACTCGATCATTTAACAAAACAATGTATAACAAAGCTTGTAGCTCTGTGCATGTGATCAATTGAATAGTTTATTTTGTTTTACGTGTTTAATTTACGATGTTGATTCAGTTTGGACAATCAGCGGTGTTACTGATGTAACTCACCTTTCTGAAAAAATCAAAAAACATAATTCTTATCATTTACATTTACAAAAAGTTTTGAGCTTAAAGGTTTTAGGAAAAGTTGACATCAGAATGCAATTGGATTCAGGCTACCGTGCCTAAGGTAAACACCATAATGAGCTATTTAATAAAAATCGATACAGGTCAAATTTCCCAGAACATGATTTCAATGTGACGCTTAAAACGTATGACTTCCTAAATAAAGTTCAGTACCTAAAAGGTAAACTCTGTGCAATTTACGCCCGCGACGATTTTTCAAAAGCTAACGGCGCTTTATCAATTTTACAACTTTTTTATAGTACTTGTTTATTAGAAGACTTTCCCGAGACTGTGAAATTACTAAAACTTTTGTGCACCATTCGTGACCTTTGGAATGACCTCAGTTGAAAGCTAAAGATGTTTCTCAACGTTAAAAAGAATAAAATCTTTTAACACGTTGAGCCAGGACAGACTGAACGCACTATCAGTGTTAAGCATTGATAGAGGTCTTTGCTAAACAAAATGAACAGAGAATAGAAATTCTTTATAAATAGGTATGTACCTTTATTTAATTTATTTTATGACTTAATGTTGTAATCCGGTGAACCCCCACATATTTTGACCACCGGCCGCCACTGGTTGCAAGTTATATTTTAAAATATTACAAATAATTATTTGTTTGCACCCGTACACGCGCAATATTAATATGACTAAATAACACACATCACGGACGAAACGTCCGTAGATAAACTCAATTATTTCAAGAAAGACTTACAAATACAATGTTGGATTGAATTGCCGATATAAATCTGTATTTATTAGCCTTTTTAAAAGAACTGAGTCTGTATATGGACAAAACTATTAACTTACATTTATATTGGGTGTGTACGGGCGCAAATAAAAAAATATTTTATAGTAAAGTATGTTACGTTTACCCTTAAAATTTTAACTCGAAATAATGTCACGTATTACTAGTTATTTACACAGATATGAATTTTATCAATTTTACTGACGATACTATAAACTTTTGACAGTAACGTTGCTGATTTTATCATTGGTTAATAACCATCCTATCCAAATTATCCAAAAATCATTGCGGCCAGTTTTCGGGCATTTTTGTTAACATTCTTAGTATCTGGCCGGAGTAATAAATAAATATTTAAGTCTCCTTAGAAGAAGGGAGGATTTATTTAATGGGCGAGAAGTTTAATATCTGATTTGAAATCTCCGGGGCATTACGAAATGTAGCAGACATGGCGCGCCCCTAGGTTCTTACCTGTTAGGCAAGTACCTCTTCCCTTCCAACACTTTGCGGTGATCCCGCGGGCTATTCGGTGAGAGATCAACCCTCCCCCGCTTACCCTGCCCACTGCAATGCGACGAGGGAGACTGCGGTATAAAAATGACCCTGTTTGCCATCACGTGTTTACGGGTGGGAAATTGGTAACGTTATTCAGCAATCTTCAGAGGTTTACTCAACACGTGAACAAACTGTAAGCAACGCTTTTACAGTCAGTCTACGTGGGAGATATGTAGCATGTATCTAACACGTATCAGTTTGTAAAATGGTATAGGAACAAACAAAATCAAAACCAATTCCTTGCTTCGATTCCAGAGAATATGGGTTCAAAACCTAGAGAGGAAAATTATATTTTATGAATTATGTTACATAACATTTTAAAGTTATTATGGTTTCTAAATTAAAATAATATCTCTGTTTTGAGAAAGCGAGAATATGACAACCTCAATTATGGTATGCTGTGAGGTTGAAAATAAAGGAAAGGGAAAGAAAATTGGGAAGATGAAAGTGGGGAAGAACCTAGCTATTAAGATCTATTCACCACAAACACGGCTAAAGCCGTTTCAAGCAATGTTTGAATTTTGATTGGTGATCTTTCATCATGGCGATACTGAAAATACTACCACTCTGGAACGTGCCGCAGATATACTACGTTGTTATTTCAAATTAATAAATTTTGAAATAACGCAAATGATTCAATTACAATTTGATGAGTATACCAGTATTTCAATCTCCGGATTCGTAGCCAAGGATCATAACCACTGAATTCAATTATGACCGTCGTCAATTATTCAGCATCTACATAAGTTTACTACGACAAGCGGACAATGTGAATATACTACGTAAGTCATTTTACTTGCGAGACACGTCAATTTTTTTTATGTATTTCTTATTTTTTTTAATTTTAGTTTTTTACACTAGGTTATGAAAAAAGCAACACAGGGAGGCATAATTAAAATACGTGTACATTGAGTCATGATTCTGTGTCAAAAATAATATGGTTTGACAGTAGGAATCACTACCCTCACATTGAATACATACCTCCTCCAAATAATAAATTGTATACATACCTCCAGCAAATAACAAATTGAATACTTGGGTACTTTAGGTACTTGAAATATAGTAATCGTTTTATATTACCCACACTCAGGCAGTGCCTTAGTGGGTTTTCATTTCTTGTGTATACTATTTGGTATTATATATTGTGTTATTATATGCTATCTATTAATATGTATAATATGTGTAAAGAAATGAAAATATAAAGTAATAAAAAAAAAATAAAAAATACATACCTCCTACGAATTATAAATTGAATACATACCTCCTCCAAATAAAAAATTGAATACAGACCTCCTCCAAATAACAAATTGTATACACACCTCCTACAAATAATAAACTGACTATTTGAACGGAGATAAAGTAAACATGTATTTCCATCTTTAAAATAATAACCACAAAGAAATCTTTAATAATCTTTCATCAAATTCATTCACGAAACACCCATCCTCGAGTACTTTATAATTAATTTATAACTGCTATTGCTTAGTATGTAAGGTATGCGTTTGCACAGCATTACGAACGCGCTGCGAGGATTGTATCAGTTATAGCCATTTACAACGATTTTCCAGATCCATACAGACTACCACGCTGTACGTTTTTGTATTAATCCGAACGGTTATTAGGTGTAAATATCTGATACCATCATCAGAGCGCATTTTTGAAGTAGTGTGTATTCGGAAAATTTGTGCATATACGTATTAGCTCTCGAACGATGAGTTTATACACGGTGTCCGGAAACAAGTGGTACAAGTGTGAACTGTAAATCTACATAACAAAATAAACGTTTAATAAAACGTTTTGATGTAAATTATAAGTTTTATATTTTTTCTGAAAACTAATCAATATATATTATAAAAGTAAGTGTACAATGTGCATGCCGCTATTACTCAGAAACGAGTCCCGGTACGATCAAGGGGGTTATATGGTGTGCTAGCCCTCTATCCCCCATCCATGAAGAAGGTTCCCGATTTTACCTGAAGGGCATGCTTTTGAAGATATAAGGGCTGGAAGTTTAGTCCTCTTGAAATTATTGAACAGTCTACATTACATTTACATTCGAGATTATTCGACAGCATTCCAAAACATTCCAGAACGTTCCGGAACATTCTGGAATGTTGTGTGATGTTTGGGAATATTATGAATCTTTTGAGAAAATCCCAGAATATCCCGGAAGATCCTAGATCATAATGAACTAAAAACGGGATTACAGGCCATTTCCTGATAAACTTTTAATAAATTCGTAATTGTGAAAATTCATTGGTATCTCTAAATAGTATAAAACAAAGTCACTATCCGCGTCTATCTGTTTCTTTTAAATCTGTGCTCCGCAACCTTTTCTCACATACGACACACCAAATTTCTTCCTAGAATTCCGCGGCACACCAAAAGCTAAAATATATAGATATTAAATTGATACACAAATTTTACAATAATTTCTTGTTTTTTATTTGAAAAGTATACATACCTACATATAACTATAACATATTTATTTATACGCAATCTTAATAATTATTACAAAATAATAATAAATTAACGAGCGATTAATTTTTAAATTAACCTGCGCTTGTTTCAATGAACACAAAAGTTTTATATTCAGCTCGATTTTTGACAGCGCAACCCGAAGTTTTTGGTCGAGACCTTTTAAACATGACCGTTTATCATTTTTAATTAATACAAGCGTTGAAAAACTTTGCTCACATAAATATGTCGTTGAAAATGGAAATAGTGTTAAGAATGCTTTGACGGAAATCTGAGGATATTCTTTTTAACGTAAATCCAGAAAACATCTCATTGATCTTCAGAGAAGTGAAATTTTAATGTCATGTCATTATTTAAATCTGTAAATTCCACTCGAATTTGCAGAGGCAGTGCTTCCGTAGAATTTATCGCATTGGTTGCAAAAGGATTTCGAATCCAATCGTATTGTATGGAATAAAAATAATGACCAAATTTCTGCTGAAGCATACTTAAGTGTTGGGCCAGATCCACAGTTAATTGTTTATTTTCAATTGTACTATGGTTGATCCTTTGGTGCATTTCCAAACATCCTTTTTGCAACTCTTTCTGCCAAAGTTCGTTATTAAGTTCATTCAAATGCTCGAATATATCAGCCATGTATGCAAGTTTGGCTATCCAATAATTATCATCGAGGTGCTGATATAATTTGAGCATATTTTCATTTAAAAGAAACTCACACACCTCGTGAAGAAGCTCAAACAATCTAGCCTCGGGATAGCCAATGAATTTCAGTATAAAACAATAAGGATTCATATTCGGCTCCCATTTCTGCACAGAGTATTCCAAAGATTCTCGAGTTTAGGGCTCTTGATTTAATTATGTTAACGATTTTAATGCATTCATTCATCGTGTTCAAAAGTTCCTCCGGTAAATTTTTGATCATCAATGCTTCTCGATGTATGCAGCAGTGTGTAAATTGTAACGTTGGATTTTTTTGTTTTACACAAGAGACAAAACCCTTTTTACTACCCGTGATTGCCGCAGCGCCATCCGTGCAAACAGCAATGCAATTGCTCCATTTAATATTATATATTTTGAAGAAATCATCGGTTACTTGAAAAAATTCTTCACCAGTAATTCGCTCTGGAACTTCCTTACAAAATAAAAAAAATGTTCTTTAATAAAGTCTTCGTCAACGAAAAGTACAATAGCTATCAACTGTGCTTTATTTTTAATATCGGTTATTTCGTTTATCTAATTTTTCAGCCAATAACAGTTTTCTAATCAGTGTTTCTAATATATTGTGAATACGTCTTTTAATCGTATGTGCAGACAATGAAAAATAGAAAATATTATGAAAAATATTTTGTCATTATGTATTAAATACATAATGAAATATTGTAAAATGTCAAATACATTGAATTTGACTGCGGCACACTTGTGTCCGGCTCACGGCACACTTGTGTCCGGCTCACGGCACACTTGTGTCCGGCTCACGGCACACTTGTGTCCGGCTCACGGCACACCGGTTGCGGTGCACTGTTCTAAATTATGCGACACCGTTTTGATACGGTTTTCACTATCATTTGGAAAATTTCTCCCGGAAGGTTTGCGTATGTAATACATGGATATTATATTTCTCCCGGAAGGTTTGCGTATGTAATACATGGATATTATATTTCTCCCGGAAGGTTTGCGTATGTAATACATGGATATTATATTTCTCCCGGAAGGTTTGCGTATGTAATACATGGATATTATATTTCTCCCGGAAGGTTTGCGTATGTAATACATGGATATTATATTTCTCCCGGAAGGTTTGCGTATGTAATACATGGATATTATATTTCTCCCGGAAGGTTTGCGTATGTAATACATGGATATTATATTTCTCCCGGAAGGTTTGCGTATGTAATACATGGATATTATATTTCTCCCGGAAGGTTTGCGTATGTAATACATGGATATTATATTTCTCCCGGAAGGTTTGCGTATGTAATACATGGATATTATATTTCTCCCGGAAGGTTTGCGTATGTAATACATGGATATTATATTTCTCCCGGAAGGTTTGCGTATGTAATACATGGATATTATATTTCTCCCGGAAGGTTTGCGTATGTAATACATGGATATTATATTTCTCCCGGAAGGTTTGCGTATGTAATACATGGATATTATATTTCTCCCGGAAGGTTTGCGTATGTAATACATGGATATTATATTTCTCCCGGAAGGTTTGCGTATGTAATACATGGATATTATATTTCTCCCGGAAGGTTTGCGTATGTAATACATGGATATTATATTTCTCCCGGAAGGTTTGCGTATGTAATACATGGATATTATATTTCTCCCGGAAGGTTTGCGTATGTAATACATGGATATTATATTTCTCCCGGAAGGTTTGCGTATGTAATACATGGATATTATATTTCTCCCGGAAGGTTTGCGTATGTAATACATGGATATTATATTTCTCCCGGAAGGTTTGCGTATGTAATACATGGATATTATATTTCTCCCGGAAGGTTTGCGTATGTAATACATGGATATTATATTTCTCCCGGAAGGTTTGCGTATGTAATACATGGATATTATATTTCTCCCGGAAGGTTTGCGTATGTAATACATGGATATTATATTTCTCCCGGAAGGTTTGCGTATGTAATACATGGATATTATATTTATTGCAAGTAGAGAAAAGACGAGCCACGCCGGGTACACGTCACCTAGTATTATATAAAATATAACGAGGAAAAACCCATCACAGCCAAGTAAAGTTATCTTTTATTCCAATAAAACTAAACCATCAATAAAACTCTGCAGGCAGCCGTCCAATTAAATAAGTGTCAAGATGCAGAGATTTCTTTAATAGGAATGACGTGGTGGCTGCAAAATGAATTCTACATCCCCACAAACGGTGTGGGGGATACTATAAAAACCGACTCTTTTAGGGAATGTTCAGACGGTAGTTCGCCATCCTACAATAATTTGAAAAACATAATAGTTATAAGTTTATTGTTTGTTATGATTTGTCTGCTAATTCACTTTTTAAGATGTCTTCTTAAAAAATTAGTAGTTAACTTATTTTTTGTGTTATTTTAAAACTCTTACATATTTCATGCTTAAGTTTCTTGTATTGCATTTTTACAGTCACTCATTTAAAATAACTTAAATTTATATTTGATATTGTATCTCCACTTAAACCATGGAAATAAGATAAAAATACATTTAATACCCACACTCAGGCTTCGCTTTCGTGGGATTTTTTTTTTTTAATTACGTACATTTATTAAAATATTTTTTATACTGTTTTAAATATTTTATGTAACTATCTACGTATGTGGATAAAAAAATTTCAATAGTAAAAAAAGTTTTTATTATCATCGACTTATGCATTATTTTATTACACCAAACACTGCCAAGAAATAATATTATTTGACATTTTTTGAATTCATAAAACGATTAAAAACTTCAAAAAAAATTAAAATAAATAAAATACGATTAAATAGGATTTACAAATTAATATTACTGAAGTTTTATTTTTAGTTAAAATGATTCAGGACATGCCAAATACAAGATATGTATACAGACGTAGAAACACAAGTAAGATGCACATCAGGGATGTCACCAACATTTCCAATTAAAGTGGGGGTACACCAAGGATCTGTCCTCAGCCCATTGCTATTCATAATGGTCATGAATTACCTAACGAGTCAAGAAATGAACAGTATTCTCAAGACAGATGCAGATGATGTAGTACTGATAGAAGAAAATCATTGTGATCTACAAAATAGCCTGGAAAGGTGGAGAAAGATCCTGGAGGATAATGGACTAAAAATTAGCAGGAAAAAGACGGAATATTTGTATTTACCATTTGAAGACCCAAATGCTGTAACTCCTTCGATGCAATTGGATGGAGTAACATTAGCCAACTGTGACTCATTTAAGTATCTGGGCCTACTCATCCACAGAGACGGAGGATGTGCAGCGGATGTCAACCATAGGATAGGAGTGGGATGGATGAAATTTAGATCCGTAACAGGAATTTTGTGCGACACGAAAATGCCAATAAAACTTAAAGGAAAGACATACCAGACTATTGTTAGACCCGCGATAATGTATGGCTCCGAATGCTGGACTATGTACAACTCCTACTCTAGGCAACTCGAATCAGCAGAAATGCGAATGCTTAGATGGACGGCAGGAGTATCATTAAAAGATAAAATTAAAAGCTCACGCATTCGTGGTAGCCTGGGTGTCACTGGCATAAACAGTAAGCTAGAGGAACGACAGTTAAGATGGTATGGGCACATAAGACGGAGACCACCAGACCACACTGTGAAGCAGGCAATGTCTATAGAGCTTCAAAGACAGTCATCCAGAGGTAGACCAAAGAACTCCTGGATGACCCAATGCTCCAAAATCCTACAAAGAAACGGCCTAGATGAAAGCGACACTCAGAACCGAAGAAGCTATAACCTGAGAACGAGAAGAGCCGACCCCAACAGCCTACCTAGGCAATGAGTTGGGATAGTGCTAGGAAGAAGAAGATTCAGGACATGCCAAAATTTAATGAAAAACAAATAAATTTATGTCATTTTGCTTGGTGATTTAAAAGGTTTTATAGAATTGATATACTGCTTTTATAAAATAATGGAGTTCACTTGCTTACTTTGTATGCATTTATGATTAGTTTGTAGACCAATACAGATCAGGTTGGAGTAACTTTCAATTTTTAGAATTTCACAATTCCTTGAATGTTTAATCTATATTTTACAAACTTCTCTGATAGAAACTCTTTTTTCCTGTATTCAAGAATAATCAATAGTTTTTCAACACAAATAGTATATCATTATATCTCAATAAGTCGGTAAAATGGTGTATTTAATCTGTTTTAGTTCACCAGGAAATTTTTCGTGTTATTGGATATTTTTAGTAAATAAGTGTGGCATCAAAAATTCGATGTTTGGGACAGATTTTGAGTTTCATGCATATCGCGTCAAAGACAATTAGTCAAGTCACTGGAAAGATTTGTTAAATCGAGAAATACTCGTTGAACTTGTGACACCATAAATAATAATAATTTCATTCAAAAATTTGGGCTTATTATATGTGTCAAAGAATTTATATATAAAAATGCAAAAATCAGTCATTTTAAATACATGTGGGATTATGAAAGATTTTTTAAAATATTTATATTCAGGGATCAGTAGGATTTATAGGTCCCGTTAGGAGTTCTACCAAGCCGAACGCTTTGATATCTGGAGTCGGTGAATTATTTTCCCATTTGATCTCTGGTGAGTTGACGTGTTGTTCTTGTATTTATTATGCTTATATAATGCACTTGCATAATGTGGATTGACTAGATGGTCATTTGTGGAAAAGTGTGTGGAAGGGTTTAGATTTTCCTGTGGGAAGACTTAACCCGGACATAAAGTCGGAAAAAACTAGTAAGATGTAAAAGAAAAATATTTTTTGTAAATTAAAGGTTAACCTCGCTACCAAAAGATGTCATCGCAGGTTATGAATATTTTGTGTTTTTTTTTAATATAGTTCAGGTTCAACAATTAAATTTATAGGGATTTCGAAATTCCAAATATTAAAAATATCACTTAGCCCTAATGCGGATGTTGCAATATGGTAGAATATTATTGTTATTTTTATTCTCTGTTATTCTACATGATTCGAGCTTTATTCGACAGCCACCCAAATACGTCGGCCGCCGACTGTCGATGTGCACAATAGGTCTATATTGTTGTAAGGGTTCATTATGGTTATGTATACACCAACCGTCTTTTTTTGGGTTTGCGAGAAGTAAAAAATATACTTAATGCCCTTAACGAATTTTTGATGTGTACTGACGTTCTTTAAAAACCTTAATTAATTGATTATTGGGGAATAAACTATGGTCACACATTAAAAAGAATGCATCCGTTAATATGAAACAAGCTTTTTTTGTCAAATTTAATTAAAATCAGTTTTACAATAAAACTATCAAACATTTAAAAAAAATAATTGGATGATTGAATATGAAATATGGAAGAAGTAAATGGAAATAGACCGACCACTTAGCTGGAAAAAAGGGTCGTCGGTACCATTTAAATGGACACCATTGATGAAATGGCACCATGAATATTGCAGAAGAAACGGAGCAATGTCCTAATAAAAAGGATCGTTCGGCTGAAATGGCAGCCTTGGCTATAAATAGTGAACTTTGGAAGAAGGGAAGTCTAAATCGTACTAAAGACGGGGCAAGGCTATCTGTGTATATTTCCTTGGACAGCCCTGGAAGCCATATTAATACGGTTTTATCACCGCCAGATTTTGGTTATGGCTTTTGCGGGATGAATATAAATCAGGTAATCCCGGTGCAGCGCCTCGAATGTGCCGCTGTATTTATATTCGGTCGATACCTTTGCGTTCGCAACCTCACATTACTGAAATTGCAATATGTGCAGTTGGGTTATTAAACCAAATTTAACTGTTCAATTTTCGCAGTACGATATTATGAAATATTAACGTTCAAAGCAAATGAATGCCTGAATTTAGTTATCTCTCTGCCTGTGAAATGTGTTTATTCGTTTTCAGTCACATTGAAAAATCTCGTTTCTCTTGTCTCGTTACCGTTATGTTACATTTATTTTTTCGCTTTGATGATGGGAAGGTAATGTTAAAAGTTTAGCAAAATTCTAACAACACACTTATGTTTTATCATATATTTTATGGGAATGAACCATTTTTAAAAGATGACTAAAGAATTAATAATCCAGTCTCTGAATCTCCTTTTAAATATATCTATTTGAATTTCACTTATTTTCGTGAATGAATGAATGCAAATCTTGGAATTGGAAATCAACCCACTTCCCGATATTCGATTGAGCTGAAACTCAACAGAGAGACCACGTTGTCGATGACAATGAATTCTATCAACTTTTGGTGGTACGCATACACACATTAACGGACGTATACGCATTTCTCTGAAATTGGATGACATTACAGCTGTTAATATTTATACGTAATAAATGTCGGTCCTACCCAATATTAATTCGTCGCAGTTTTTAGCGCGATTTACTCCAACCCTGGGGAGGAAGGTTCAATCCTCATTCAATCCAAAAAAATCTTTAAAGTTGGCTATTAGCCGCCCAAGAGATGGCGCCACTAGGTCGAAAATTAATAATAAATTGTTTTTTTACTATTGTCGTGATCTAAGAAAGCACCCCAATATTTTGCTGATTGTTCAGAAGATGGTCACCCGTTTTAGAATGACAACACCGGCCGCTCGAGTCACCGAGCGGACACGCTGGCGACCCGAGCGCCATTCTGTTCTTGGGCATCGTAGAGCCAACACGTCGTTATCCTTGCAAATCACTTTCGCTCTTAAATGTTATTCGTAACCTTCCGATTAATAAATTATTAAACGTGGAAATTTCTTTCATTACTCCGAATCAATGACCCCGCAGCACTGAGTAAGTATTCCGGCGAAACACAACTCCATATCTGAAACTTCCACACAATTATAAAAACGTTCAGAAATATAACGAATGATAGAACTCTTAAAACTCTTATGCTATACGTGAGCCGTACTGCCGAGCTGAATCTCAACTTATAGGAAAGGAACAAAGCATCAGTAAATGGTGCGAAACGCCGCTAACAGTTGCTCCGTTCCTCTCCCGTAATTTGTGGCTTGGTTCGGTTCGCAAATGTATACGTAACATTAGGCACAGTCAAATATCTTCAGAATAAGCCTATGTCTCAATATTGAAACATCATCCACGTCACATAAAATTTCTCATTAATCTTCTGTAATGAATTCCACAAGTGGAATCCTAGAATTTGTGGGTGTTATATTTTATTATCCTTAATAAATATCATAACAAGTCATTTGATTCACTGGTCAACAAATTGATGTCTCCGATTTCCTCTGGCAAATAGAATATAAGGAGAGTCTGCTCAGTGAACATCCCCACATTTCACTCCCTAATTTCACCCCCGCCCACACCCGTAGGCCACACCTCCCGAACCCACACTGTAAAGCTGAAATGGGTAGGATCAACTGTGATTTGTACGAAATGAGAGACTTGCTTTTAACTGACTTTTACTTCCAAGCAACTACGATAGGAATTACCGAGATAAACCGGATTACACAAGAAGATGGTTAATTCGATTAGTTTTTCCAGTTCGAACTGCTTTATTTTAAGTCAGACTCAATTTGGAAATTAATCTTCAATAGGGTTTCATAAAACAAAAACTGACCTTTCAGATAGAACTGGTTTAAACCTGTGAATAGTAATAGAGATAATAATTTCAGAATTTGTATAGTGTTTTACTGAAAAAACTCTTACATCACCATATCAAATAATATATAGAACTAGTCATGATATTATGAATGAATATGCTTGACTAGCAGTCAAATAATTTTTTCAGAACTATTTCAAGTAATATTATTTATTGAAAAGGTCTTCGGCTTGGTTAGAAAAGGAAAGGTTGCTTTTCTCGTAACTAACCCGTTAGCGACCGGCAAGAAACTTCAATAAATAAAATACATTTTTGTTACAGCCAACGTGTAGACAGTATCATACTTCATAAGACGACTTTTTTATTATTTTCTTTCAACTTTTTCTTTTAACCTAACCCAGTAGAAGTATTATTCAAAGACAAAATTAATGCATAAGGTCGACACTGACAGTGCTTTGTACAATGCGTGTGCACAATTTTTCAACAGCAAAAATACAGGGCTCCGAATGAGTTAACTTTATACAGCTTAAAAAAAGGTGTTTTAAAAATATTCAGAAATATTTGAAAAATAAGAATATGGGTACTTCCAGAACCATAAAATTTTAAAAACATCATGTGGCCTATTAATAAACATGTTTTCCATTTTACGAAGCTGATTATCAACCATTAACGTAGCGTTGTGTAAAATTCAAAACACGTTTATTAGTAATTGGGACACGGTTTATTTTTACACCATTATAATGTTATTTAGAGCGCTTTTGTGAAAGCAATCCAATCCAAAAATCATTAGTTTTGATCTATGTTCGATTAAAGAGTTGAGCGTAAAAAGTAAGTTATTTGTTATTTATACGAACATACACTCTGTACATCTGTTTTGCCTCGCATCTTGAAGTAATTGAATTAAAGTAATTGTTTTCATTAAATTTATTTATTTAAAGTAATCATTGAAGTAATTAAATTAAATAATCAGAAATTTTATTTAATTTTCCGAAATCAATAACGAGTGTTACCCTTTTGAATTTCTGCCACTGTCAAGTAACAAAATGGCGGATGCCGCCGCAACGGATATGACATCGTCACATTGCCTATCCGCCCGGAAGTGAATCCAGTGACCACTTCCGATAGCAGAATATGCATAACGCAATTTGCTGAATTAAAGGCCATTCCGTCTCTTGTCCCGAATGTGAACAGATTAATTCAATAAATTATGATCCACTCTCCCATTGAATGGCCCTGCACTTTGATAGTGTTTGCCTATTTAAATGTGTTTTCGGTAGGATTCCATAGACAACAATTGACGAAAAGTGAAGTAAAATAACCTAACCTACGCTAATCTTCATGTTTTATCAAATTATACTGTTTCGTCACTGTGTTGTGTTATACGGCTACCATTTTGTACATTTTTAATTTTTTTTTTGCAAATCAATAGTTATAATGTATTTTGTAATGCTAAAATATGTATATACTCTGCCAATAAAATATTTTCACTGATTTATCTTAATTTAGTGAATATAAAAGGAAAAAGAGTTGATGTTGGGAAATGGATGGTAAGTAACATGTAATGTGTGAATGTTATTTATTGGTTTTAGGTTAGATAATGTGAGGTGCTGTGTTAAATAAGTATAACTCACAGTATGAAGTGTTTTTTTTATTATTTATTCTAGATAAAAGAAAATTAAATTTTTAACTTATTTATAATAATATACACAGTGTTACATTGAGGATGTTTAATTTGTGGTTTTGTATGATAAGCACGGCTGTTTCTTGTAAACATAGTACGTCTGCGGAATTTCTACGACTTTCCAATGACGAAATCTTGAAAAATGCAATTGACTTCACATTACTAAGAAAGCCCCGAAAATCAAGATGTCATAGAAAAGGATTTTGCACTTTCTCAATGATATATATGTACATGGGATTCCAGACATGAGTAGTGTACTCCAAGGAACTGCGCAAAGCATATAATTCTCATGGTATTTACTTTTTTTAAATCAAAGTATCCAAGAACCAAGTATCTTATAAGCTTTTGGAACCACTACTATTCAAAGGGAGTTAATAAATTGAATTAATTATTGCGAAGATTTGAAATAAAAACCATCATGCTATTTACGGGCAGAGACAGTCAGACAATAACCTAAGTACCTCCTGACGTATTTTTTGCTTCATCCTGTACAATACTGAACTTATTACTGTACTTTATATTTTTATTTTTTTCGTTCTGGCTCTGTTTTCTTGAAAATATAACATTTTAAATCATATTTTTTTCTTGAATCCACTTTCAGTGCTGTCAGATCGAGAGTGCAAATGGAAGTAATTCTTGCAAATAGATGGTTTAATTTAAAGCAGACCGCTAAACAAAAAATATCACAATCAGAAGCGTTGGTAACCATGAAATTGCTCGATTAAGCATATTTTATTTATCGAACGTAATGTTTGGACCGATGAAACCTGCCGTTATCAGTTAGAGAATATTTATAATGTCCAATAAACCGTCAAAATTGATTTCACATCTTTCATGTGCGGTATTAATAAAATAATTACGCCATTAAAATGCAATCAAAACAACGGAAAAACGGTCCACACTATGTCTAAACACTGACACAACCTACAAAGAAACGATTTTATGTAATAATAATAATACTAAAGTTCCGAAGCTGACGGGGCTACGGGGAAGTGTATGGTATGTGGAGGGAAAGGAGAAGAGAAAGGAAAAGGGAAAGACGACAGTTAGAAACTACGTGCATATTAAAATATCGAAAAAAGCTGAAATTCTGTCCAGCAACGTATCTATTATCATTTCTATTCTGTCGCTGCGGCAATTCTGACAATAATTGGTAAAAATATGCAAAATTTATTTATTTTATTTTTAAATGACAAATTGCGGTAGGCTATTCTGGATTAGTTTTCATTCAGCCTTTTGAAAGCTCAGGTCAGTTAGGTATGTGAATTATGTGCATGCATGCGACCGTAATCATGAATGTATTACCAATGTATTGAATTATTTGCGCATATCATCGAGAATATGACAGAGCCTCTGTGTCGTAGGTAATATTGGTGCTGCAAACGTCAGCAATTTGGTTTTCATTAGAGATACACATAACACACAACCGGTGAACAGTTCCATTAGTGGCATATTCACGACCATATAATATAAAGCAACAAGGACAATAAAGCGTAGAGATTCCACGGATTGCAGTTTCTACATTTTACTGTAGCAAAAGTCGTATGGTCTACAGATCTACGATCATTTGTAGCAAAAGATACAAAGTCTAAAGACGTTGAAAGATTATAACATTTTACAGCACAAAACGCTGTTTGCCAGTTTGATGTTTCAGTAAAACCACTTATGTCGTATAAAATTCTTTGTAAAGGAATGACTTTCAATCTAAAATAAGTTTTTTTTTTTAATTTTCTTGAGTAGGTACTTTGGAAGAGATTTATAAGTGATTTCTTAAAACCAAATTATTGTTCTACATTAATATTCTCAGATTTTTTTTTGCGACTTTATTTTTTAGGTTTGTTTTTTCTGGAATCTCTTCGGGTTGACTTGATCCATTTAAAAAAAAGTTTTCGAAAGCAAGACTGTTTATTTCGTGTTTTAATTAGGACCGTTATGACTTTTGTATGATCCTTTGACCTCTCCATCTGGTCTCTCAACCCATCGACTTGAGCCGCAGCGAGAGGAATAAATTTATACGTCCGTCACTCCTGAACATACTGATCCCTAGATTCCTTGCCACCCCTCAAACCTTTTCCTTCACAAATCTTCCTCTCCTTCCTTTCCTTAAAAAGACCCTCGACAGAGTATCCTCAAATATGACATAAGTCCCGAGGGAAATATGCGTGTAATGGTATTGTTTAGTGATTGTAGAAATCAACAGTCAAATACAAGTTGTGAATATTACTATCCGTCTCTGAACTTTGGATGTGAAATAAAATTCAACTCTGAAACCAGAGATAATGAGCGTTCTAGTAACGCACATTTGGTATTATTTTTTATCTGTAAAACTGCGAATTACTTCTCAGACTTTTAAGATCGTTTTCATAATAGCTGTGAATTCCCAGGAGTATATTTTTACGCGAATTTTCAAACCGAAAACCAGAAAAATTAAACCTTCTGAATTTACAGGCAGTAGTTGGCAGAAATTTACAAATCTTCGTTTGTATTTGATATTGAGTTTATGGAACCATTATTTACGATCAATATTTTTCAGTGAACTCTAGTATCGTATTGTAAATTTATGATTCCATCCTACGCCTTCAAGCGATCGCATTATTTATTTACTGCAAGTCGGGCAATAAATATCATTTAGCTGTACAGCGTGAATTCCTGGTCGTAAATTTTTAATGTACTCTAAAAATAAATCCAAACAATTGTACGAGTCGGGAATATCGAGTGAAATGGACTTTCTAACGTCTGAACTGAAAAATACGAGAAATAAATAATCTCAAGAGTTTTAAACTACATGGTTGCATTTTACACGGGAAAAGAATAAAATCACATATAGTAACATTTTCCTGTATATTTCGACAGACGTCATTTCCAAAACCAGAAGGTTCTGTTGCCAAATACGTTATAGTTCTACTCGTTGCATTAAATAAATACTTGTGCATGGTTTTGCATTCCGCTGTAAAAAAGCTATGAAATGCATTCTGAAAAATTAAAATCTCAACGGATAAGAATTTTTGTAAGTGTCTTAATTTAAGAAAAATCTCAGTAAGCTCATTTAGAGTTGAAGTGCTTTATGTTGAAATAAAATCAACGTATTTTTAATATCGCAACAAACCAAGAATGAAGAAATTACCAAAATTGCCCAGAATACTTGTGGAGAGAAATAATCATACCGAGTCAGTGGTCATCTGTAATTTATCACTTAACAATTACAAGAGATTATTACTGAGGCGGTTTAGTTATGTATATTAAATATATTGTATTAATATATAGTTTTTAATATTCATATATTAAATCCCCTAAAAGGTCGTAAAAAAATAAATGAACCAAGATTTTATTTGATGATCTAGAAACAAAAGCAACCTGTAGTATCTACAATTCCAAGGATTAAAGATTTGGACCATTAGTTCAATTAATGAAAGCCTTTATTGTGAACAAAACATTTAAGTGAGATTAATGGGTTAGCGCACGTTTTACGCCTTTAAAAGCTCGCATTAAAACTGTTACAGCTTTAATAAACAATTAGCGAAAATCATTAACAAACGCATTGAACGGAAACGCAATAAACGTAACTGATGCTTGCGAATGCGAAAATGACGTAGATGATTTATATTTCTTTCCCTGAATGGACATGGAGTAATAATAAAAGTTCTACCGCAATATCAGTGAAGTATGAATCTCTTTTGTAACAAATGGTCTGTGTCCTAATACTTGGAGGTGAGATGCTGCACTTACTCATATTATATCTAGCGAACTGGCTAATTGTACGAGTTATTACTTACGGCGAGAAGCACAAGGAAATGACGATAAATCTCCAGAGCACGAATGCGGCTCATACTTCGTAACGGTATCTGAATGCCTTTCATTTTTCCCCGGGTGGTGTTTTGTTGGCCAGGGTATTTTTACAAAATAACCTGCATGATATCGGATGATAAAATTAAAACTAATAGGCGCCCGACTGTAATTAATTGGCACTACTCGTTAGTTGTGGAACTAGGTTCCTCTGAAACGGTGCCTAGAAAACTAATGCACCAACTAGCACCAATTTATATATTTTAACAAACAAAATATTAGAATTGTGTACGTATTATTACAATATTTGTTTTCGTGAATCCGCATTTAGCGATTTGTATTTCGATATTTAAAATGCCTTTTTAAAAATCAGTTTCAGTCTCTTGAGGCCATCTTCAGACTGGTACAGATATTTCTTAACCTATGGCTTATATAATACATTGCATTTGGGGGGAGGGGCTGACAGGGGTGTCATACAATGGGTTTATTCAAATTATTTGGATTTTCCTATCTTCATTGTTGTGTCTTGATTTCCAACTGAAATGATATTTTAATGGACTCCATATAAAGGTAGTTAATTACCTATTCAATAAATTTATAAATTACACGGTGTGTTTGCTTAAAAGTTTTATTTAGGGGATACCTTATTTTAATTATTTACTGATTTTACTGTTGTCAAATAGGTATTTATTACTATTATTACTATAATTATGGTTTCATGGAATTTTCGGTTGCTGTATGTAAAGTTAGATTTGAAGGGCACATATTTCACATGGGTGTAGAAATAATATTTTAATGGACTCGATATAAAGGTAATACGAATTTTGAACATGTGATAAAAGTAACAATGGCTATAGTAGCGGAGATTTGGCATATTCTTCTAATTTTTTATTTATTTATTTTATTTATTTTTATTTATTAATCTTAAGTTAACTCACATCTTCGTGTGTGCTAATAGTTTTATAAACATATAAACATGTACATTGTTTGGCAAACATAATCTTTCTTTAAATATTTCAATAAAGTCACAAGAAAAGAAACATTAATAATTGAGATAGACATATTTTCTTAATTCATTTTTGAACTTATTAATATTTTCTATCACAGGATATTTATGATAAAGTTTGGCTCTATTTTTTTGGTTAGGCGGGTTATTTCTAGTGATTCTAGCTTATCTAGTTTGTGTCCGTTGCTGCAGGCATTTTAACATCTCTATCTTTTTCAAAATAGTATTCATTGTCTATTAGTTGCAATGTCACCTTGGACGATTCTCCTTTATCATTCACCCAACTTGTGAAATGTTATTTAATACGGGTTTTGAACGATCTCCCAGTTTGCCCTATGTAATATGATGGACAATTGGAACAATTTACTTGATAAACTACATAGTTTTTCATCTTATCTCTTCATCTTTATTATTAATTAGGATTTTACCTAAAGAGTTTACACTGTAAAATGCTGTCCTACACTTTTCTTTATTAATTATTCTAGATATTTGCTATATTTCTAAATAATTACGTAATTTAAACATACCTTTCAATTATATAAATTTAAAAAAATGAATTAAATTTCAATAAGATCATAGCCAAGAACAATGAATAAAGTAGCAAAATTATCGATAGTTTATTAAAGAAAAAAGATTAAAAAAACTTACATTAGGAATTATCTCTCAAGGCCTTGTTAATACTGCTACTGGTAAGGCTCTCGACTAGCAAGCCAAAGGTCGCAGGTTCAAATCTTGGCATGCGCAAATAAATTTTAACTGATTAATTTGTGTTATTTTTCAATTAATTACTTAAAAATAACAAATAGTATGCGGCTCGTTTCAGAGTGGAAGATTCTCTCATTATTACCCCGGTAAAAGACCACCATTGCTTGAACTGGCTTTAACCGTGTGTGGTGACCAGATCTGAATAGCCAGGTATTCCCCACCCTCCTCTTGTCCAGTACTTTCAGCCTCAAAACATACCCCATTTTAGGATGCCACAGTCTCACTGGCTCCAGATAGTTGGGAGCAGTTTAGTCTCGTGTACTGAATACGTGTGTGAATACACATAAAAATTATATTTGTAAACTGTCAATTGTCAAAGTTTAAATCTGTTTAATTCATCCAATCACGCTAATCAATCGGCTTCTTGCATTTGAATACAATTTTGTTTGTGTTATTTTTTAATGGGTTGCTTTTTGCTTAAGAGGTTTCCAATATTTACTAATACCTATAAGCCAAAAACGTATATATGTTTGTGCCGGGTCTACAAAAATAACGATTATTTTTATGTTAGTCATTGCAAAGCACTATTAAATTGCTATTTTTTCTCATTTCTTCAAAAATATCCATAATTATTTTTGATATCAGGAACTTTCCAAATGGTTTTTTTAAACTTATATTGAAGTTCGCATACTGATTAACACTTTAAACTGCGAAGGCTTGGTTTTTCCAGTCTATCATTCGTTTCGATCTCTTTGGCAGGGGGAAGTGTGGGGTATATCAATTAAAAATTCCTAACGCGTCTCCGGACAAGAAAGGACTTATCGCGTTAGTCCCTTGCCCTGTGAAAAATGTCAGGGATAATTCTATAAAGCTTTTTCACCGAAAGTCTTTGTCACGAGTTGGATTATTTATCCAGACTTTTTTGTAAAAATTTTCAGGTGCTTTTAGTGACAAAGAATTAAAATTTCAAACCGTGACAACCAAAGAATTGGCTAAAGCATTTGAATTTTTCATTCTAGTTAGTTATTTTTTTTAAAAGACTTGTAACTACGTTCCTTGATTTTATACGTGAATACCTTGTTCCCGTTATTGTTCGATGATTTATGAAGTAAGATTTTATAAGGGTTTAAACAATAATTATTTTAAAAGATCTGTAAGAGTCTAAACAAAGCAATGATTTGTGTATTCGCGCTTCTTTTTTTAGACAAAATTTTCAAGCAAGTTAACTTTATTATATCAAAACGATGTTTTTAGCATACTTCTTTGTTGTTATTTTACTGCAAAAGAGTCTGCTATTTGTATTTCCAAACTTCAGATTCTTTGGAACTATAAATTTGGAACAGATTTTAATAAACAACACTAGTGCGGTATTTATTATAATTTCTAAGTAGTGCACTATGCCATGGACTACTTGCAATAAAGTTAAAAACATATATATTTTCATCTCACCGTAAAAATCGTACAAAACGTAAATAAATTTTTTTGTAAAACTAGTTAGAACTGTTTTCAGAGTCAGTTTCTGGTAACCGGCGCCGATTTCAATATACTAAGCAGGTTTGCCTGCTTTTATAGAGATGTAGTTTGCAATGATATATTTGAAAAAAATATTTAATATTGCGTTTCAATTAAGGTGAAGCTATAAGTAAAATCATTATTTAGTTTAATAATTACTTCAACTCGGTATAGGTTACCAATACCAAAAATATATTATGGATATATTGAAGCTTGTTCTATCGCTTGGCTTGATCAGAATTAAAATAAAATTGTTAATTACGTCATGAAAAATATAAGCGTAAACTACTAAATAGATTTCTTTTTCAAGAGTGAACTATGAACTCGTATAAGAAACAACTTAAAAAAAATACTTTTAAATGGCTATGTTTATTTGCGACCACTTTACTTCATTAACTATTTTTCCGTTTTTATTAAATTATTCACACAAAAATAAAATCCACTTTGGCGGTTACGTAATAATTTTTTGAGTGAAAATTTGTTTTGAATTCTAGAATTTTGTCAGAAGACCGCGGAGAGCGGCAACGGACAGACGTCAGATCTGTGCCAGTTTTTTTAACGGTTTTTTCTGTGTTTAAATAACTTTCGCTCGCAGCATTTTTAGTTCTCAAATTGTTAGCGTGTAAGCTTGTCTTTTTCCGAAATTATTATTTTTCATGACCAAAATATTATACCTCAATATCTCAATCGATCTTTTTGAAATTCACTTTCGTTTTCTTGAAATAATATATTAATGAAGTGGATTCTTGAAAGTGGAAATAAACCCACTACCTGACACCCACTCGAGTTGAAACTCGGCAGATAGACTCGTTGTCGATGATAATACATTTTAGTAGCAATACAAACACGTGGACATATACGAATTTGTTTAAAATTTTATGACATTACAAAAGTTAATATAAGCAATAAACGTCGGTCCTTCCAAATTGGAATCTGGCTCAGTTGTCAGCGCGGTTGACTCCAGTACCGAGGAGGAAGGTTTAATCCTCAGTAAAACCATTTTTTGAACTTTTTTATTGACACAAACAGATGTATTATAACTAAAAAAACTTTTTTTGTTTTTCACACTTTGATATTTTAAAACTCAAAATACTACTTGTTAATCGATGGTTTTATTCATTATTTACCTGAATTAATGATTAATGTATCATGGAAAAAAATGTTTTCCATTTGGATTTATAATGACTAATAATTCGTTTTTATAGCTCTACAATTCCTCGATAATTTCTAATACTGAGATTTGTTAGATTAAATTGCATTTGTAAAATATTTTTTATAATGATTCTAGTGGGCCGAGGCAGAAGTTGTTCTGCCACAGACCACCTTTATGATGGGAAGTTAAATTTTGGGTTTGTATGTATTTTTGGATGAGAAATAAGAAATATTAAATTGTCATTGAAAAAATATTTTTAGATCTCGACAACAGCGCCACATATCGGATCTAAAACTATTCTATATTTCAAGCTGGAACCAACCATACACTTTCATTGAATTCGGTTGGGCGGTTTCGGAGATCAGCGTGTACGAACATAGTAACACGTGAATTTTATATACTAAGATTATGTAAGGTCTTCTTCTGCATCACATATTTTTATAAAAAAATATAATATAATAGTTACAGTAAAATATATTTAACATATGTATGACCGGTCAATGGCTTATTTGGCATTGCGGCTGGGTCCCACCTGGGATCGCCTGGGTAAGTCCTTCATCATGACACAGGCAACATTTTCCGCTTACTGGTAGTAGGAGATTTTCAAATATTGTCAGGTTATTTGCAATTCGGGAAAGTTTGTCTTTTTTTAAAAGTATAATAATTAACACTTCCAGTGGGAAAGCTAGTTTAAACTCTTACGCCGGCCATATTTGAATGGCGAGATATGCATTGCTGTCTGATAATTTTATACTTATTTTTTATAATAATTTCTTTGTAAGGGTTCCAACTTCCAACTATATTATATGTATTAAATGAATTTGAACCAACTCTTCAACTTTTTGCCTTTTGTGTGTAAGAATATTATATCAAAAGGAAACTGTGTATAAACCCGTAGAACGGGTAAGACGGGTAAGTAATATATATTACTTTTTACATACTTTTGTCATAAAATGTTTCACAAAAAAGTTTTGTTAAAGAGACAACAACGAAAATAATCATTTTATTAATATTATATCTCGCTATAATTATGTTCATCAGCTTTTGCAACATATACAAATATATGTGTACGTAAATAAATATATACCAGGCAGTATTCTAAGTAACTAATTATGACGTGCTGAGGTTACAGTTTAATACTTGCATTTACATATAATTAAAAATAAATAAAAGCGATGAGAAAATAAGTTTTCTCAATAAATTACACAGGGCTGAAAATTGACACTTTTTGATAGTTTTTTACATTTTTAGTCACCGTAATGAGTGAATCGTATGTATTTTGGTGCGCTGAGTCCAAATATGCCAGTATTTTCAGTATCAGTTTTTCTCCAGCATGTAGGGATTTTCCGCAAAATGAAAATAAAAGTTTTGCAAAATAAGCAGTACATATAGGTAAAAATGCATTTTGAAATGAAAAACATATATTAAAATATATTATATAAAAAAATATATATTACTAGTGGTTTATTTACATTTTAAATACAATTTGATAAAAATAATATGTATATACAATAAGGATTTATAATTCTTTATAATATCTACATCTTTTCTCCTCAAAACTCCGTTTTGAGCTTTTCCGTTTGTGTGGGATGTCTGGAAATTCTCTATGGAGCATCCAACAGTAGTCTCCCATCATATTCACATCCCATCGACCTTGGTACCTCCGTTCCATTTCTTTGATATCTTGGTGGAACCTCTCGCCCTGCTCTTCACTTACGGCACCAAGGTTTTCTGAGAAATTATTCAAATGGGAGTTCAAAAAGTGAAGTTTCAAGCTCATGGAGCACCCCAAGGTTTTAAAACATTTCAACATTTTATTTACAATTTCTTTATAATCCGGGTCCTTATTGTTCCCCAAAAACTTAGTCACAACTTCTTCAAATGATATCCACGCCTCTTTTTCAGCTTTTTTCATCACCTTTTCAAACTGATAGTCTTTAATTAGTTTCCGAATGTCCGGATCAACAAAAACACTCTCCTTTAACTTTGCCTCAGACAGTCCCGGGAATTTCTTTTCAAGGTACTTGAACGTTTCGCCACCTTTTGGCAATGCCTTGACAAACTGCTTCATCAGTCCAAGCTTGATGTGAAGTGAGGGTAAAAGCACTTTTTGGGATCAACCAAACACTCAAAGTGAACATTTTTTCTCCAACCTTCAAAGTTCTCGTTGGCCACACTTTTTGGCTCCAGTGCTGTGCTTTTGCCCGGCTATCCCACTCACATAGGAAACAGAGGAATTTTGTATAGCCACCTTGTTGTCCAAGCCCCATAGAGATGACTTTGAGATCACCACAGATAGGCCATCCAAACTATTTATATTTCAATTTATCAAGTATAAAAGCCATGTTGTCATACTTTTCTTTTAGATGCACAGAGTGCCCCACGGGTACAGAAGCGTATTTATTGCCGTTGTGTAGCAAAACTGCTTTAAAACTTATTTTTGATGAGTCAATAAAAAGCCTCCAATCATCTGACACATGTTGAATGCTAAACATTGACATCAAATTGGGAACATCAGAACAATATACAAGTTCGCCATCTTGAGAAAAATTTGGCTCAAATTGTTTTTCTCTGCTTCTGTACCAAGAGAATGAAGATCCAAATTTCAACAAGTTCTTTTCTTGGAGTCTAGAGCCCAGTAATTCAGCAGACTCTTTAGAAAGCCCTAAATCACGAACGAGGTCGTTTAATTCTTCTTGTGAAAACTTTTTAGTCCAGTCAGTGGGGGATAAAAAAGGGCTCCACCTTGCAAAAGGTTAGGTAGTAGCGATTTTCACATATGTTGTTAAGATTGGGACTCTAAAGAAAAAAAAAAGTTTTCGACCTTGGGAGGGTCGAGCTCGATCCGCCATCTTGGATTGAAGGTGCCAAAATTTGTTTTTTTCAAAATAATTGTGAAGTAGTCGTTTTTACAACCAAATTGTTGAAGGCAAATTTAAAGACAACTAAATTACCTACATTTTTGTAGAAAGTTTTTTTTTGTAAGTCTAATAAGTAACGAGTTACAGCGGTTGAAAGAAGAAAATTTTGACAAAAAATTGTAAAACTCCAGTTTTCTTGATAAATTTTGTACGAACATATTACACAATATCATTTTAACGTATTTCTACGTTACAATATACTTATATAGCATCATCCGTGTGCTCGATGACGTTGATTTGTTATAGTGGGATCCTAGTCTACAGCTGACTTGGCAACACTGATTGAGTCGGGGTGGTTACAGGACGTTGCCTGGATGCTCGGTCACTCAGTGTGCTCGTGCGCAAAGGTAAGAAATCATCATTTTATGGTGTTTTCGAACAACTTCCAGAAGGCGTGCAACTTGAAGGTAGCAAAATTAATGTTGTAGATGGAGGATATCTTTTACATAAAGTTGTATGGAATCGGAATGATTATTTTGGGTCAATTTGCGAGAAGTACGTTCACTATGTAAGAAATCACTATGTAAGAAATCACTATGGATCATATGCAGTCATTGTTTTCGATGGATATCCGCTTGATGATGGTGAAAAAAATACGAAAACCGCAGAAAGACTTCGCCGATCGAAGAAGCACATGTCTGCAGATGTTCTTTTCGATGGAACAATGCCAGTTCAAGTTTCACAAGAACGATTTTTAGCCAATGAAAATAACAAAGTCCGTCTGATTTTGATGCTTACAAAGCAATTTATACAGGATGATTTTACAGTTAAGCAGGCTGAAGAAGATGCTGATGAGTTGATTGTCAATACTGCGATTTCCTTGTGTTCATCATATGACGCTGTTTTCATTATTGGCGAAGACGTTGATCTCCTAGTTCTGCTGACAGCATGACAGCACCACAAAAAAATAGTATATATCTTCGCAAACCCGGTAGAGGCAAAACTTTTGAAAGATTGTATTCCGCGAATAGTGTGAAATACAAAGAGGCGGCTGAGAATATTCTGTTTCTTCATGCCTTTAGCGGCTGCGATACAACATCGTCCTTCTTCAACCAAGGAAAAAATAAATTTTGTTCGCTTGTGCAAAACAACACAAGACTCAATGCCATGATAAGAATCTTCAAACAACATGATGCAACACCAGAAGACATAGCAGTTGCAGGAACACGCTTTCTTGTTGCTTTATACGGGGGTGACATGGATAAGGAAACCTTGGAAGAAGTCCTCTACAAACGTTTCGCAAAGTCGACAGCAAAAAGCAAATTCAATCTTGCCTCTTTGCCACTAACGAACGACGCTACACGGTACCATGTATTTAGAACGTACCATCAAGTCCAAAAATGGTATGGAATCCAAAAAATCCAGAAAACTGGGCCTGGAAACGTGACATCAACGGGCTTGTTCCAGTAAGAATGACAAAGAAACCAGCACCCGAGACTTTATTAAAATTTATTTCATTCAATTGTAAAAAAGGATGCGGCGTTGCATGTGGCTGCAGGAAAGCTGGATTGAATTGTTCTATTGTATGTGGGTGCTGTAATGGTCAAATATGCCGAAATTCGCCAGAGGTTCACATCGATGTCGAGGACGAAGTAGAAGAGATTTTGTCAATGGAAGCCCAAATATCACAGGCAATGAGTTAGATGATGACATTGATGACGAAGACTGTTATTAAGTAACACAATTTATAGAAACATAATTCACAGTAATGTAACATAATTTACTGTAGCATAACGCTGGTATATCTGTGGAGTTGACCTACTGGGGATACCACAATAAAAAAAATGCGCAATGTTCTCTACCTCATGGTGGTGTGGAAATGAGTTAGCAAAATTATTATAATTATGTAATGAATAACCCGCAAAAATTACAAAGTTGGGAATTTCATCACTTTTTTGAAAAATATTCACATTTCCGCCACTGTAACTCGTTACCTATTAGACTTACAAAAAAAAACTTTCTACAAAAAATGTAGGTAATTTAGTTGTCTTTAAGTTTGCGTTCAACAATTTGGTTGTAAAAACGACCACTTCACAATTATTTAAAAAAAAACAAATTTTGGCACCTTCAATCCAAGATGGCGGATCGAGCTCGACCCTCCCAAGGTCGAAAACTTTTTTTTTTCTTTAGAGTCCCAATCTTAACAACATATATCAAAATCGCTACTACCTAACCTTTTGCAAGGTAAAACTCCCCACTGACTGGACTATTTGGGGTCCACAGTCTTCGACTTGAAACTCATCGTCCAACTGCTCTAACTCGCTTTCTGATGACTCTGGCAAATCGTCAAAATTGTGTGGGGGCACTGGTACTGGAATACCGGGTCCATGAGGCACAGGTCGAAGTGCAGATTGCATGTTTGGGTAAAATATATCTTTTTTTTATTTTTAGCATTATACCCTTGTATGTTGCAAGAACAAAAGTAGCAGTCATCGCCGTGGTTTCTCGGCTCTCTCCAAATCATAGGCACCCCAAAACGAAAAGATTTCGCCTTTCCTTTAGACCACTTGCGAGGTCCTTCAACACAGCTTGAACGCACTCCATGAGGGGCCCAAGATTTTTCTTGATCTCCGATCTTCACACCAAAATAGGCAAAGTACACTTTTTTAATAAACTCCGTAATACTTCGAGCTTGTTTTTTTTTAATACAAGTTCGCCACAAATGTAACAGAAACTGAAGATTATTAACAAAAGCTCTTGAAGACATTTTGAAAGACACTTTAAGAATGTTTAAATTGAAATGAACAAATCGAAGGACAACGAGGGGTATATATATAGGACAATGGGAAAATCCAGGTTTTACCATCTTAGTCACTAAGCAAGACACCTTTGTACTGGGTTTCCATGATTCAAACGCTGACTAATGCTGTTAAATATACTAATTTTTATCATATTTCATAGTTTCTGATATAAAACTATAAAGCCGAATAGCAAAAACAACTTTTTTCGGCATATTCATAAATACACGCCTTAAGGTAGGCAATCCCGCAGAAAATTGCATTTTGAGGAAAATGCTTACGTGCTGGAAAAAAACTGGGGGCATTTCTGAACTCAGCGCACTAAAATACATAAAAATCACCCATTATTTTAAAGAAAGCAATTTGGCCGCAGGCCTGTGTTATTAGATGAAACATTTATTGAAATATTATAATATAGGATCTTACAATAAATTATTATTTTCCTTACGTCAGTAAAGCCTTTGACTGACAACCTTTCTACTGAAAGTCATTTTGGAAACCATTACTTCTGCGATTCAATACATTTGAAATAAGATGCTATTAGTTATTTGAAATTGAATTAGAGTGCCAATCTCAATTTCATCAAGAGTTTCTCGAGAATGTTATTTCGATTCTAGCATAAAGGCATTTCGGTGCTTATTTAGTGAAAGGGGTAGAATTCTGTAGAATTATAACACCCTCGGGCCCAGACGTGACACGGAGAGGGAGAAGGTTCTTTAATCCTTGGCACCCTTCAGCCCAGGCAGTAGGCAGTACGCTGCATACTATCAACATTATTAAGTGATATTTTTGTGGGGTGTAGAGGTGTAGATATCAAACAGCTTATCTTGTCAGAGAAGAAGTTTTAGAACCAGTTCGTCGAAAACTTATTTTCTAAAATTTTCAGAATTGATATGAATTTAGTTGAATTTTAAAAGTAAGTGCTATTTAAGACGATTCAGCTGCTAAATTATGCTACAACGACCATTGACATTTTCCGTGCTACATACAGTTTGTAGACTAGTTGTACACTACACGGAGAAAAATGAATGTTGCGAATCTCCTCAAATTATTGGTAATCCGATTAAAAAATGGATTGTAGTCCGTTTCCTGAGAAACTTTTAGTAAATTCGTAATTATGTGTGATCATGCACCTGCGTTTGTGTTGATAATATAAACTGACAGAATGCGAAAATGTTAAGATTTTTATAAACACGTTATCACATCGTGACAATAAATTGGTATTTTACTATAAGTTTATCAGAAAACCTTTCAATTCATTAGTTAAGGGCTTGAAATCCCCTTTAAACCGGATTACGAATAATTCTAAGACATTCTTAATAATTATAGCAATACTCATGTTTCTCCTTGTAGTGATTAGTTTATTAAGTAGGTATTACGCCCTTCAGTCGAGGGGTAGACTCTTAACTAGCAATCCGTAAGTCGCTAATAAATTTTATTTGATTATTTTTTGTTATTTCACAGTTTATTCATCAAAAATAATATATAGAGTATTTGCGGCACGTTCCAGAGCGAAAGATACTTCGACTATTTCCATGGTTGTAAAGATCAATTCAGCATTGAAAAGTTGTTTGAAACTGCATAGCCGTATTTTGTGACCAGATCTGAATAGTCAGGTAATTCCCCACTTTCCTCCTCCCCATTACCTTCCTCTCTCCACTTCAGCCTAAAAATATACCCCCATACATTTGGTGATGCTATAGTTTCTCTGGCTCCAGACGGTTAGAAGCAGTTGGGACTCTGTTAGTTACACAAGTATAGCCGTTTATGTATTTAAAATAAAAAATAAATTGTGGAATTATTAAAAAAAAAAAAAAAACAAGTTACACAGGTACAAAAAAAAAAAACTTTATATTAATAATATTAAAAAAAAAAGTGCGATAATCCTCAATGCGCTGTCGAATCAAAAATTCAAATTCTTAACTATTCACATTATAATAATCCAATTTGACGCAGTGTTCAACTTCTCAGGTTATATTATAAATTTCCTACTATAGAATAATATATACCTACATACACTCAGGGTGCATTTGGTTTTCCTCGGAATACTAATTTAATATATCATCAAAGTGACGTCAACGGCAGGAGTGCAGTTGATAAACCTCCTCTCTTGGGGGATCACAATGATTCAGATTTCCTCACCCTAAGTAAATAAACCGTGCAATTTTCCAGCTCAGAGTTTGCATTGCATGGCGGAACCAAATGGAAAATGAGTTTTAATATTTAATCTTCTTAACGGAAGTTAATATTAGATTTTTCGTTTATTAATTCTAATGTATATTTTGTGTTCGAAATTTTTAGCATTTCGAACGATTTTTTTTATCTTTAAAACAAAAACGATAATAAAAAAGGCATTTTTTTGTAGAAAACTTTTTAATGGAACATGTATAAAACTCACATCACATACAAGGAAAAAAAACTTGATTATCTAGAAATATTTTTTTTTTAATCCGTATATCGCACTAGAGTCCAAACAGGCCTCGAATTTCGACGAAATTATTCCACTAGAGTCACTAGACTGAACAGTGGATTGACCCAATCGTTGATCGAGTGGAATGACTTTTGACGTTTGGCGCATGTTATTATTTACCTTCCATGAGAATCAGGAAAAAGAATGTCGACCAATGTATGTACTTTCGACGGCGATTGCGAGCGGCCTGGATTGGAGAATCGATATCGAATCTGGTCCCAACCGTCTTGAGCAATACCATTCATAATTGGTGTATTCTATGACGCTGAAGGCATTAGGGGGGAAGGAGATGGAGAAGCGTAAGGTGAAAAAGTACTTGGCTGTTCAAATCTGGTCACCAAACACAGCAACGTTTCAATTCTGAATGGAATATATAGAATTAAAAAAAATTAACACAATAAGTAAAAAAATATATTAATAAGTTCTTAAAGTCTTTGAACTTTCAAGATCTATTTGAGATACGCATAAATAGTTGGTTATTAAGGCGATGCCATACGTAGTAATGCAAAATCGTGTGTTTTTGGTTTGAAAATTTGGTCGCCTAGAAATTTTTCAGATGCTTTAATTAAATACTGCGAGTAGAATACATCTTGATCTTTGAAATAATCGAATAATTTTTATATAAGTCTTTTTTTAAGCCCAGAAAAAACTTCTTTAAAGTTCAAAATCTCCTACTTACGAACCTATTTTCGGTTATGATTTTATTGTATAATGTGGCAAATTAAATTATTTATACACATAGCACTCTTTTTAGGGTGAATTGCCTAATACAAAAAAAAAATATATATTTATAAAATGATCGAAAAACAATTAAATATTTATGCCTGAACATCCACAAAATAAAATAAAAGGCACTTTTTGGGCATGTTTTTTTCTTGCATAAATCAAAACAGGCGGATGGTGTTAAGCGGGAATTTAAACCTTATCGCCATCTACGTAAGGGTTGTTATTGATAGCGGCTCAATTTAAACTATTAAACGACGTAGTGAATCGCCTTAACTGTAATCATTGACATTTATTGCCGATGATTGCCCTTATAATAAATAAACTCAAAGGTTTAAAATTTAAAATTTTAAAAAATATTGTCATTTTTTTTAAATATATTTTTCGCAAAGCCTTATTCAATCCATCAAATAAACAAGTACAAACAATCCATGCTCAACACAAAACCACCAAAATAAACCGTTTTCACATCTCAGTGAGGATCCTCACAAAACATCGTCAATCATTTTCTTAATACTCAAAGATCCCCGGCCTACAGAAATCTATTTCGTCTTGCCTTGAAACGCCAATCATCTATTGTGCTTTACGGTGGAGATTTTTTACATATACTTCCCGAAGAGACCCTGATATAACCCGGGACCACAAACCTCGTCGATATTTTTCAATTTTACCGTACATCTGTGCAAATCCGGCAAAAAAAACCTGGTCCGAATCACGCTATCCACCCGCTGTTCCAGTTTTTTGTTCTTTTCCTGCTCCCCGGGAAGCGGGAGAGAGGTATTGACGATGAATATGAAAGTGTGATCTGAATTTGCAATGTGCCTAACATCAAAACGGTCAAATGATTTCTTAAATGAATTTGCAAATTATTTCAATCGAAATCATCGAAACAGATGTTCGTCATTTTAACATGAAATAACTTAGTGTATTAAAGGTACCTATACTATTTATAAGCACACAGTCACAATCTTGACAATTTAGAAATGAGTTTTTTTCTGTTGCATGGCAAACATCTAAGCAATATTTGACCTCCCTCGAGATAAGATGAATCTTATCAGGAGTCACATTTTCAGTTGCCGTGTGAATCCTCTCTTTTAAGATGCAAATTCAGATTTTTTCTGCGTAAGCAATGTTCAAACAACAAGATAAAACAACAATAAAATGGAGTTTGATCAGGGCTTCTAGTGGGCGGGCCAGGGAATCTGTTGTTGAGAGCTTAATGCAAGTAAATATACTTGCATTAAGATTTGCAATAATGAAAATTGAACTTCTTATTCTTTATGCATTTCTTTCCTTTCTTCGACATATTTTATTTTATTTCTTTGTATATTACCTATTCGTCATTCTTTAACCACATGTTTAAAAATGTACACTTTTGCTTCTTTTTTTACATATTATATCCTTTATTAAATTTAAGACTTAATATGTCAATAACATTGCAATCAAATATTTTTATTGTACATTCCTTTCACCTTCTTCAGAACAGATTAAACCTTGTGAGGTAGGTAATGTAAAGAATTAAGTCAAATTAATTTTGGTAACTAGTAATATTGCCGTTTTTTGCATGAAAATATAAACACTATATTTCAATAAACGTCGATTTAACTAAACTGAACAGAATGAAGAGCCTCTCTCCGTCCCGATGCATTTTACGTGTTTTAGTGTACAAATAAATAGTACTATTAATTCACTGTATTTATTTTTTTTATTTAAAACAACCAACGAAATCAAATATTTATGAGTAATTTTGATTAAAAATCTGAAATGGAAAGACCAAATATGCTAAGTTGTAAAAAAAAATAATATACATATTTAAAACACAGCGACTTCCCAACAAAGCGCTTACGCAAAGAATTTAAAGTAGGTACCTTAATTTAAAGATCTTTATTTAAAATTTCAAATCATAAAAGAAAAAGAAAAGCACCAATTTTTAACTGAAAACCGAACTCGACTTTAATATATTTTTCCACGATCAAAATAATTATACTTACGAAGGAAGAGCTTTTTTCAATAGATTACCGGAAGAAACTAGACGCATTGACGAAAAAATCTAAACATTGAAAACTTTGAAAACATATGTTAAAGATAAACTTATCAACAATAAAAACACATTACACGTGAATTACTCTTAAAAATAACCCATTTCTGTATAAAGTATATTATTTAACTATTTACAAATATATTACATCTCTCAAACATATTATGTAATTATTTTTTACTTTCTCAGCGTAATGTACTTACTACAACACGTAATACCTATCATATTATTAACTATTTACAAATAACTACAATAATGTAATGTGCACTCCTCTTGAAGAGTAGAATTTAAATCTCTTAATGTGTAAAAACCCAATGTAAATAAAATTTCACATGTAATTACCGTATATCGATAATTTTTTTGTTTTTGTTTTTAAATCACAGATAACTTTTAAAAAACCCTATATTTCTATAGAACCTAAATAAGATTTAATTTAACGTTGTTGGAATTATGAGAACTGAAGAGTTAATGGCAATAATATTAAAATTCAAGCTTGTCGATAATAATTTCCAAAACTAACAACCGAATTTATTTTCATAAGTGAACAATTTATCCCCGAGGCAAGTTGCATAAATTAAATTTGGTTTAAAGCTAGTTTACACATATTCAAATATTTCACAGCCTTTGTAAACGAGGAACAATTCATCAAATTTAACATGCATAAAATGATAACGTGGCTGAATCAATATGGGCAACAATTCAATACTCCAGGACAAAAGGTGTACATTTTCATTGTGGTCCATAAATTTATCGAACTATGTGTCTAACGGTAGGGAAAACATCGAAATATGTTGATGCTTTGAATAACACAATATCCTGTGTTATGATTTTATTAGTTCAACTAATTACACTAGTTGTTGTAATATTATTGAACGTTTTGCTAAAAATACTTAGCAAAAACAACAAATAATAAATTAGCTCGCTTTTGAATACATTATTTACAGTTGAAAAATAATAGTTAAGGCAGTTAATAGAGAATGACACATCTCTCGTGGTCATTTTAATGACATTTAATGATCATAGCATCGATAAAATACACAGTAGGAGCCACTCAAGTGATAACCTTCAAAAAAGCCTTTGTTGGTAAAAATTTCTGGTTTTACATTCGGCCGCGCTTCTCGAAAAATCACATCTCTAATTATTAATACGGAAACATGTTAACTGTGTGACTGTGTGTTGATCCTAATTTTTTATAAAATTAATTTTATTTCAAACCACAAATAAGTAAAGATAATGTAAAGAGAGCTAGAACTTTTTTTAATAATGAACTTAAAATACGGGATGAACTGTAAAATGTAACTGGATTCATTTGAGGATTCCTCATTGTGGACAAGTTTGGGTAGATATTGTCCAATTGAATTAGCAGTGCTACCCACATTTGGGCAGCTATCTCGAGTGGATAATTGATGAGTGAAAACAATTCAGACATAAATCATCGTTTTCTTGCAATAGGGGAGAATATATTTAAGAGATGAAGCTTGCTAACATAGCCGATTTTACATAGCATTTTCATACCACAATACCAATAATACCTACACATATTTATTTGTGATAATATTCAAATAAATCAACATTTTTTGTCCTTCATAATCAAACTAAACGAGTTACCTTCAACTTCTGCGCTTCATTCCTAAAATTTGGATAGCAAATGTCTCAGATTCTCCCTAGCTTTCCTCAGGAATACCTCCTTTTAAAGTTGCCGGAGAATGGGGGAAATTTTAATGCACCGCCCGTGGGGGGTGGATTTTTTCTTGGAAGTGAGAATATTATAAAAAATGGTTATTTTTATGAAAATGGAAATGCAGGCCCTGAACGAATGAGTGTTACTATTTAGGTTTTTTATTAGATTCAACACATATACAGACAGTAATAAACATTAAATGAAGAATTCGTATCATCACTATTTCACACAGATTAACATAGCAGCCGCTAGTAATAATAAACCTTTACGAATACTTTTTTATATAAATTTTAAGAGAAAACAAAAAATGTTATTGGAAAATTGGGAAGGAAGTGCGCAATACAATGAATAAATATGTTTTAGAGAATAAAGGGAAAATCAATTAATTCGAAAATGTTGTTAAACAGAATATTGAGAAAGTAAATAATATATGAAAGAAAGTTATTTGTTTTTTTACAGGAAAACAGCTTTCAATTGTCTACTAAAAGTATTGCGAGTATCAAAAATATTTTGAAATCCTTCAGGTTTGGATTTTGACTAAACAATTCACACATTCTTCTGATTGGATCTCAGACACCAGCGTTTGTGAGCGACCGGCTAATATGGAATAAAACGTTTAACTTAGATGTTGTGGGTGGTATTATTAAGTTTCTTAGTTTGAGTAAGTCAGGACAGTCGATAACGATATTTCAGACTTTATATAGGGTCATGAAGTCAATTATGTTCGACGGTTAGAAAGAATGGAGACGTTATATTTCAATAGCATATTTATATATCCCCGTTTAGGTGCGCTGATTCTGAAATTGAGACACTCGAGAAATTTATTTTGGATGATTTCCATATTGTCTTTATAAATACCGTAAAGTGGAGTCAATATGGAGGAGCAATATTCGTGTTGAGAACGGATAAGCTTAAAGTATTGTGCTTTTCGACTTACCGCTGCACGACAGGACCATATCGGAAAATGTGAAATATGAATTTCACTTAATTTTGTCATCAACACTAACTTCAATGACAACGAATTAATTTCTCGCCTTACTGGGATAGCGGAAATAGTACCTTTCATCAAATTGGTACGTAAATTGGTCACAAATACTGAATGTAATACTTTCTGAAATGTGTTCTTGCCTATAAGAGTGTTTAGAATATCACCAATTACAAGTTGGAGGTGATTATTAGATAGCGCTTTGCAGAATTTTGGAACTGATAAAAAGAGTTACATTTAAGAAATTCAAAATACCAAAAATATTTTCAACAGTGAAAATTTTACCATCGATATCTTCAGATTTTAGGTTTTAACATTCAATAAATGCTGGTATGTTATTTTTCTTCGGTTTTTAGTTAATTAAAAAAACAGTTATTACTTTTTCATGTATCATGTTTTCTTAATATCATTTTGCTTCAATATACGTGTATGGTTAATTTAAATTTAATGCGTTTATTTGATTGATTTATTTCGAAACTAAAACGTCACGTGACATCTATACCTTATGTGATGTCTATGAATGTCACAAGTGTGGAACAAAATTCTGTTGGTAATTCCTATGGGAAGACGTTCAATTTGTTTCAGTTAGGCGAAACTGAATAAAACAAATAATACATTGCTACGCTTGCAGAGTCGGGGACAACAATGCTGCCATCCTTGCGAAGAATGTGACATCTCCAATTTTCCACAAAATGAGTTGTATAAGTTGTTTTTTGTATTGCCAGTACAATATCTAACATCCAAACAAATTTGAAGATGACATATTTTTATGGTTTTTGAAAGATAAGAAATGCATTCAAATTTTACCGTTTACTAATCAATGAAATGTGGCATCTTGACGAATTTACCTTACAAATGTATATATACCTTGTCGTTGTCACTTTTTGGATATATACAAAAATAATGCACCTTTTTAAATATATATTAACGGCTTTGCCGTCTTTTTAGTATGAACCCTCACTCATGTTTCAAGCTTATTCCTACTTATCGTTTTAATAGATTTTTCTGTTTTAAGACAAAACAGCAATGCGCAGGAGGTGAGAGTATTTGATTCGGCTTAAAATGATACATGGTTTACAGTTATAAGTTTACTGTTAAAGAATAAAAAAATTAAAAATGTTTAGATATCCCAATGATACTCTTTCAAACCTATATTTTTATCTATTAATAATATTAAAAATGATTACGTTTCACATAAATGTGTTTTTTCCATCACGACGAATCATAAGTATTAATTATCATCTTATGATGCCTAATAATCTTTCATTAAAAGTGGAAATTATCGAATGCCACTTTTTAGTTATGTGACTTTTTGTGATGTAAAATGAAAATCCTCAAATATTAACTTTTGACAATGTATCACTAGTTATTTTTTTGCTGTTTTAAAAAGTTAAATATATTTATCCAAGATTGATTACTCCAATTTAAATATTTGTTGTATAACCGTATAAAAGGATTTTAATTATTTTATGTGAGTGTCACAAGAGTCCCAACTGATCCCAACGCTCTGGAGCCAGTGAGACTATGGCATCCCCACTCAGGGTATGTTGTGAGGCTGAAGATAGTGGTGAGGGTAATGAGATGGGGAGGAGAAAGCCGAAAACCTGGCTGTTCAGATCTGGTCACCAAATACGGCTAAAACAAGGTTTCAATTCTGAATGGTGGTCTTACACCAGGGCGATACTAAAAGTATATTCCACTCTGGAATGTTCTGCAAATATACAAAATATTATTTTACATAATAAATTGTCACATAACACAAACAAATCAAATAAATTTACTTCCAAACGCGACTTTCGGCTTGCTAGTCGAGAGCCTTACACTTCAAGCACGGAGGCCATCAAATAATATTTAGCGTACGTTTTAAAAAATATATATCTGTATTTAACAAGGTGGTAGAGATCATTTTATGTTTGCTTTATATTGAAAACATTTGCCTATTTGGAGAAGACAGTCTCTTCTTAAGGACAGCAGAATGGACCAAACACACTGAAAAAGTGAAGGCGACTGGAGACGCCTTGTTAGAGCAATAGGTCCTCAGGGGTGCAAAATTATGATGATGAAAAAAATGTTACAGTCACACCCAATTTTCTCTCTTGGGAATATTAGCCGAAATCAATAAGCCGAAAAATTGTTTTACTCCATTATGAAAACTTCAATATCTGTCATTTAATACATCATTTGCAGTAAATATTTTCGACTAATAATCGTGAAAATAAAAGAAAATAGGTTTTTTTAAAGTAAATTATTTTAATCTACTCCGCCCATAAATATTATCGTTAAAGGAAATTAGCCGCTTACGCCATTATCGTTCTCAGTTATGGACCAACGGAACATGAATTTCACCATTAACCCACATTATGTTATCGTGTTCAACAAAACGTTTAATCGTTATTGGATAATGACCGGATTTCATTAACGTTTTCTAACGATTTTGGTATTACAAGTTTTTGGCTTGAAATGGAATATTAAAGTGGAAAACTGATAATTGCATTTGTTTTCTGAAATCGCAAAATAAAATAAGTATTTCAAATTCTTTAGTCGGAAATTAAAATGATACTGTTTCGAATTAATGAAAGAAATTTAAGTTTTCATTTTTTTAATCACTTAAAATGAAATGATCCACACTAGAAATTTCTATTATTTGAAGGGAATCGGTCGAGAAGTAATTATTTGACCTTAGTTACCTTATTCCTTATATCATTTAAATTAATATAAGGAATATTTGAGACATGTTCCGGGGTGGAATATACTCTCAGTATTTCCCTTGTGTAAGACCACCATTCAGAATTGAAAAGTTGCCTGAAATGGCTATGGACGTGTTTGGTGACTATATCTGAATATCCAGGTACTTCCCAACCTTGTTCCTTTCCATGCTTTATTTTAACTATAAATAGATAGTTTTTAACTCGATAGGTGGCGATGTTATCAAGATTTGAAAAAAACTTTTTATTTCAGATTTCTCATGCAAACATACATTTAACTACACATTTTAATATTCCTACACAGAATGCGGTCTGTGGCAGGATAATGCTGCCCGGGCCCACTAGTTTATTTATATATTTCTGATTACATTTTAAAATTTTTACTGATTTTTTGAAAAGCTCGTTAGGATGGAAAAACTGATTTAGGGGTCTATTTTTTTGAAGACTTGACTTGTTTATAAATTGTGTGTATGATGTAACCCGCTAATGCCTACTAATTGGGAAAAAAGGTTCCGGATTATGTGAAAGCTGGGATTACTCAAAATCTCTGTTTGCGCAATTACATCGTATGATTTTAAAGTCATACAACACCAAATAAGTTTTTCTAAAAACATAATGTTTTCTACAGAATAAGGAGAAATGTGATACATTAAAGTTTAATAAAAAAAACATCTTACATATATTTGTAATAATGTACCTACCTACATTTATTAAATTGTGAATACAAATAACCATGTTTTTTTAGCTATACAAATATAACCTATTCGTTTTAAAACCACTTATTTCTTCATATTCATATTTTATTATCTACATGTTTTTAGCTGTGTCTGTATGTGTGTGCCCGTACAGTTATTCTTGCCTATACACCAATATTAACGCCCCCTTGTGGGATCGTTAAGACTGCATTGGTGAAATGTCACCATTCGGAACTGAAAAGTTAACCTCACAATATACCTCAGTTGGTGATGCCATAGACTAACTTATCTTGGTTAACAGGAATATAAAATTGGATTTAATATACCTTCACAATTTTTTAATTTTTCTCTTTCGTTGTATTTTTTTTTATTTATTTAAAGAAAGCAAGACAAAAATATATATTACAGTAAATAATAAAATAAAATACAGAAAAAAAACAGAAAAGTTCCAATAAACTACTTTTCAGTAGTTTGTCGATGGCAACTTTTCACATAAAAAAATATCAAAAAAAGATAAAAACTTATTTTACTTAATGACAACAGTGATAACAATAAAAAAATAACAATTTGTTTTAAAAATATAAAAACATATACACAACAGTGATAGTATCTACCTATAGTTTGTATTAGACTCTAATACAAACTATTTCTTTCAGCGAGCCAATTTTTCAACAAAATATTTGTTTTTACATTTTTTTATTTCAGCAGGTAACATATTTAAGCAACTAGGTATCATGTAGTCCAGTGTTCTTTGTCCATATTTGTTTAAATGCTTAGGTACAATTAGTCCTTCATTTATCGTAAAACGAGTATTGTAAGTGTGGTCCAGTCTATTTATGTATATAGGGCTATTCATATGCTGAAATATAATTTTATACCACAGAATTGATATTATTGAGAAAATTTTAAGATTCTGATAAAGGTATGGAACATTATGCCTTTGTTCGTATAAACTTTTATGAGCTAATAATTTAACTAGTGAATTTTGAACTGATTGAACATGGTTTATATTTGTTTTACATGAAAGTCCCCATGCTGTGATTCCATACCTTATAATAGATTCAGCTAGTGATAACTAAATTATTCTAAGTGTACGTATTGGAACATAAAATTTTAATTGATATAATCTATTAACAATAGATCTCAGACGTTCACAGACTTTATTTATTTGTAAGTACCATTTGAAAAAACAATCAATAATAATACCTAAATATACATACTCTGTGACCTGTTCAATATTTTCACATGTACATATTGCAGGAATACCAATATGTAAGCAATTTGAAGTGTGTGTCTTTATTTCAGGTGTAATAATATTTGCCTTAGCATTGGGTGATCTAATATGTATCAATTTAGTTTTTTTGGCATTTATAATTAAACCAGAGTCGTGAGACCATTTCAAAAGTTCAATGTAATATTTTTGTAATAGTTCAATACATAATTGCAAATCAAATAAAAAAAAATCACCAATGCAGTATCGTCCGCATATACAAAGTGTTTTACTTGTTTAAAAATGTACTTAATAAAAGATACATAAATAATATATACAATTGGGCCTAATATGGAACCTTGAGGAACGCCTGCTAATATTTTCCTTTGTTTACTTAAGGTGTTCAAAAGTTTTATTTTCATGCATCGGTTGCTCGAGTAATTTTCAAAGAGCTTTAAAAGTTTCCCTCTTATTCCTATGATTTCTAATATTTTCAATAATTTTTTATGATTAATAGTGTCAAATGCCTTGGAATAATCTATAAATTAGTGTAATACATGATTTTGGTAAGTTTTTAGATTTCCACGGCCAAAAGCATTTTTGTTGTTTGTTTTTGGGGTGTTATGCCGTGTTGCGCTAACTCCTTCTTTAGCCGACGTTTCGGACAGCGTTGCAGTGTCCATCATCAGGGCAGATCTGGTAGATCCGAAGATGTGTAATTGTTGTTTTTTTTTTTTTTCATTTTCTAGATTCTTATATTCCATGAAGTGGTGAATCATTTAAATTTACTGAATTTAAAGTTAATGTTCTTTATACAAATAGAACGGCGTCATATGCGCCTCACAATTTTTACCTCATATGGGTTTATTCAAATATTACCTGGCTTTTAAAGACTTAGAGGCCTTGTATTTTCTCGGTAGGGAAAAAATTTGTTACCTAAAAACCCTACTAAAATTGCATGTATCATCATCCAGCATCAGCACCAGCGGCGACCTACAGCGGCCATATACTACATACGTGTCTGTTTGTGTTGTGTTGGGATTGGGAAGGAAATTTTGGCTGCGCCCTTTTGTTGGAGTCCTTCCGCATTTGCCATTGGGAGTAAGGAAAATCGCAGAAAACCTTACCCAGGAAGGAGCGGCCGAATGTCAACTTGAAACGTTTGCGGCCTTCAGTAACATCGGTATATGATGTCCTGCATTTTTGAGATGTGTGTGTGTGTGTCTGTTTTTATGTTAATATATACTTATGGGAAGATAGAAAATAAACATACATATACATACAAATTATAAAATATTATATAAATATATAAATAGATATATAAACGTTATATATTTAGGAAGGGAGTCGGGAGTTCAGGAAATACCTACTGCTCGCTATTCGTCCGCGTCTAATTCTGGTATGTGCCATATGTGGTCATGGTCCATGAGGATGTGTTTCGGTAGTCTATGTGTGTATCTGAATGTCAAGTCGCTCGGAGCATTGTATTGTCCTATGTCTCGTATAAGTTGATTTTTACTAAGTGTGAGTGATTTGTAAAAGCGTTCAGTCAGTCTGTGTGTGAATTCGTATAGAGTTGGAATTTGTTCTCGTTCGTGTAATCTCTTCAAGTTTGTTCTGAGTCTCGTGTTGTATGTGATTTTAATGCAGAGATTTTGAAGTGTCTGTAGATTCTTGTGGTCTGAGTGTGAGATGCTGCTCCATACGGGAATCGCATAAGAGAGTACTGGACGAATGAGCGAGTAGTAGACGAGGAGTTTGGTTTTGGGAAGTAGCGGACTCCGTCTATTGAAAATTGGCTTCATCATGCCGATCGCTTGTCGCGTGCGCGTGTGTATCTTCGCTTGGTGAGATTTCCAGTTGAGGCGGGAGTCCATGGTCAGGCCCAGATATGTCACTTCATCTTTCCATTCTATGCTGTGTCCTCCCATTTCGATGTTAAAGTCAGGTGTTCTGTTTACACGTTTTCTCGTGAACATGATGGCTTCAGTTTTCGCCTCGTTCAGTTTCAGGCGCCATTTTTTGTAGTATTCTACGAGCGCATCGAGCGCCCTCTGTAGGTAAATAGCGGCCATATTCGCTTTCAGCGAGGAAACGTATAGTTTGACGTCATCAGCGTAGATAGACAGATTGCATCTCTCGTCTCGGGGGATGTCGAAGGTAAACAGAATGAAGAGAAATGGTCCAAGTAAACTTCCTTGCGGCACGCCTTTTGGAATCTCACGCATTGAAGATAGCACGTTCCTTATGAACACTCTGAACGATCTATTCTTTAGGTATTCCTGTATCAGTCTCGTTAGGTATATGGGCGTGTTAGTGCGGTGCAGTTTATGCACGAGCCCGTCTATCCATACTGTGTCGAATGCCTTCTCTAGGTCGATGAGCGCAGCGGCGGTGAAGCGATGTTCGTTAAATTTTCTTGCGATAAATTCCGCTACTCTGGTGAGTTGATGGGTCGTGGAGTGCCTCTTTCTGAAGCCGAACTGCTCGTCTGGCAACGTTTTGTTGTCGTCGTGGTGTGGTACAAGCCTGTTGAGTATAATTTGTTCAAATACCTTGCTCAGCGTAGATAATAGGCTAATCGGCCGGTAACTTGTCGGCTGCGTTCTATCTTTATTCGGCTTTGCGAAAGGCAGCACGGTCGCCGATTTCCAAATCTGGGGGAAATGCCCGGTCATGAGGCAGGCATTGAACAATTTTGTTGTGTAGATGATGGCTTTTTGAGGGAGATGTTTGAGTAAAATGTTATGAATTTGATCGCTTCCCGGCGCCTTGTTTGTTCTCAATCGCCTGATTGTGACAGCAATCTCGCTTGGCGTAGCAAAGTGAATATCTTCAGCGTTTGTTTGCTCTGCTTCCCTCAAGTCTCGTAGAGAGTCTTCTACGATCCGGTCTGTAGCCGGGTCGGAAAGGCCGTCTGTAGCGGCGTAGGCTCTCTCGAACCCGTCGGCGAGTGTTTCAGCTTTTTCCTGTAGCGAAAGCGCCGTCCCGGGGCCGTTCAGTTTCTGTAGCGGGGGGATTGTGAAGTCTTTATGTCGCAGCGCGCTTGCCATTTTCCATAGGGAATTATCCTTCGGCGTGAGTGATGCGACTTTTTTGTCCCAAAGTTCGCGCTTGAGTTTTGCGATTTCGGTCTTGATTTCCCTCTGCAGGCAGTTATACGCTGTCTTGAAATATTCGTCGCGTGTGCGGTGAAACATGCGTCGCAGGCGATTTTTCTCCTTGATGAGCGATAGAACGTACTCGGGAAGCTTGATCGTGTATGGGTGTATTTCTTTGAGAGGAATGTGTGTATCTTGTGCTGTTTGAAGAATCTCTGTGAGAGTGCTTGTAGCTGCGTCGATTTCTTGTGGCGTGCGCAGAGTTCCCGAAGTGAGATGAATTCGTTCGTTGACTTCTTTTTTGAATCCTTCCCAGTTCGCATCCTTGTAATTGCGCTGTTTTCTGGGGGTCCTTGAAGTTGTGCCGCCTATAGTAAAGCTCACGGGCAGGTGGTCCGAAGACAGTTCGTCTAGTGTGCGCAGTGGAGATATTGTCTTGACATTTTTCTCGAGTACTATGTCCAGTGTACTCGGATATCTAGATCGTTGCGAGTAGTACGTAGGTCTGTCGGGCGCCATTATCGAATAGGTATTTGTCTGCATGTGTGTAAAGAGCGTATTTCCGTTCGCATTTCCTCTGTAGTTATTCCAATAGTTGTGTTTGGCGTTTAAGTCGCCTCCCATCACAACAATCGGTCCCAGATTGAGCAATTTATTGAGATCTTCTCTCACTAGGTTACTTTGGGTGCAGTATACGGAGATGATGGTATGCGCTCTACCCTCTATGGTGACTTCGATAATCGTGGCTTCAGCGTGCTTCAACTTCGGAGTAGGTATTCTTGTGGACGTCATAGATTGTCGAACGAATATTGCGGTTCCTCCGCCTGATCTTCCTTGTCGATCGTCACGATAAATCTCGAAACCTTGCACTCTCAGCGGTACGCTTGGATTCAAGTGAGATTCTGATAGGAGAATAATGTCGGTGTGTAATTCGTTTGCCAAAGCGAGCAGTTCGTCTGTCTTGTTGCGCACGCTAAATGCGTTCCATACGAGGACTTTCACCGTCTCGGTATTAGGCATCGAGGGTGTCTAGGAGCTCAATCAGGATGACGAGCTTGTCTGCTCTTGTTGCGCAGCGGGCGAGCTGTGATCGCATCCTCAGGAGGCCTTGGAGTAGGGCCATCAAGTCCAGGTTATCTTCAGAAGAGGTGGACGCGCGCACGGGCTCCTGCTGTGGGCGGGGTTGTGGGGGCGGCGCGGTCTCGCGCTGCTCTTGGGCGGGGGCGGTGCCTCCGGCTACGTTGGCCCATGTGCGTCCATCCGTCCTCGGCTGAGGAGGTGGCCTGCTCGGGTTCTGTTCTGCCGGCGGTCGTTGGGCCCTTCTGGCAGGTCACTGCTGTATTGAGGCGACGTATGCTACCCGCTTGGGGCAGCCTCTGTAGTTGGCGGGATGCGGGCCTGAGCAGTTGCAGCATGCGGCGGGCTCATCTCTCGTCTTCTTGGGGCATTCTGCCGAAGCATGCTCCAGTAAGCATTTTACGCACCTTGCTGTGTGCGAGCAGTTTCGGGACCCATGCCCGAAGTCTTGGCACCTGTAGCACTGGGTGCCGTGCTGTAAATGGTTGCTCCTGTGCTTCTGGAGGCGAATGCGGCAGTGGCACAGGTATTTGACGGCCGCGCGCAGCTGTCCCATGTTAACTTCCTTGTTGAAGTGTGCTAAGTATAAGGGATACTCGATTGAGGCTGTCATCTTGACCACCTTCACAGCTGGGAATCCCTGCGACTCCAGATCCGCCGCGATGTCTTCCACTTCGACGAGCGGCAGGCCCTTGATGACGGCCTTTTTCATCTTTTCTGCTTCGGCCGTGAATGTATGGAAGCCGCGAGCCTCCGCCCGCAGTCCATTGGTGAGGGCGCGATGGTCCTCCATCGTGCGCACGAAGATGTTGGCCGTGCCGCCCCTGTTATACCTGAAAGTAAAATGCTTACCAGCCCCCAGATGTCCTTGCACCGCAGCTGTGATCTGCGCGTGTGTCATGTTCCCCAGGGTCATCACGACCGGGGGAACGCGGTCTCTCCTGCCGGTACCTGCGGGAGAGAAATTATTATTAGTATTGGCACGCTTTATACGCGGCGCGCCGGCGCCTTCGCTTACCTCGGGCAACTCATCAAATCGATTGCCACACTGGAGCGGTTGTGGTCCCCGTGGGGACATGGGCCTCTTCACGGGGTTGGACGGCCTCGTCCAGCCTCCATCCTGGGGGGCAGCCGTCTCCATCGGCTGCTGCGGTCTTGGGGGCGCCACGTAGGCCGACGCTGGGCCTATCGGGGGGCGCGTGGGGGCAGAACTGGGTCCTGCTGCCCAAGAGGGGCCTGCTGCGGGCTCCGTCATCTCGGTGGCGTCGGGCGTCGTGGAAGCCGTGGTGGTGGATGGTCTCCGGGTCCTTGGGTCCTCGGGGCGGGGCTGTGGTGCGGGGACCGTATAGCGCACGGTCCCGGTCTTCTTACGCAGCGCGATTTGATGAGCGCCGGGCGGTACCACGACCGGGGAGTCCTCGTGGTCTTCAGGTAGCATCCTCGTCGGGAACATCTTGACATGCGGAAGTCTGTGTCTCCTCTTAAAAAGAGAGCACGTCTCGGGTGCTTGCGGGCGGTTTGTAGGGGCCAGCGTGGATTTTTATGTTGAGTAATACTTTGCGTGAAGAAGTGTTGCCTTGAGAAAGGCAGTTGGGGGGCGCGAGCGCCTGCTCAGTGGGCCGGCGGGATTCCTCCGGCCGGCAAAAGTAGCGGGGCCTGGCTGAGTACACAAGCCAGACAAAAACGATTCTGTGGTTGTGTCACAAACCACAAAAAATATCTCTCCCAATCATATCTCTATCTATCTATCTGTGTAATTGTTGGTTGTCGAGTTTGTGCTTATTTACTTGGAAGCGATACCGTGCCGCCAGCTTCAATCCACTACAAGCCTGTAGGTATTACAGTACAAAGGAACATACAGGTAATACCTACAGTACAAGGAAACCTACAGGTCAGACACTGCAACGCTGTCCGAAACGTCGGCTAAAGAAGGAGTTAGCGCAGCACGGCATAACACCCCAAAAACAAACAAAAAAAAAAATATTTTTACTATTTAATTCATCATTTATTAGGCTGGCAAACTTCTGAATTAGCATTTCAGTGCCCTTTTTTTTCTGGAAGCCGTATTGATTTGTATCAATAATAGAAAAATCTTCTAAATATTTAATCAATTTTATCTGAATGTATTTTTCAAGGATTTTTTCGAGTGATGGCAAAATACTAATCGGTCTATAATTACCCAATACAGTGTGATCACCGCTTTTATAAATAAAATTGATTAAAGTTGTGGATTTTTACCATAGACATTTGAATATTAGTAGACCTGCCCTAAGTGATAAAAGCGTATTATTCCCCACTCCACATACCGGTTCCATTGGAGCCGGCTGGGCTCGCATATGGCCTCCCGTGAATCTAGAAAATGTGACGTCATCATTTTTGTGCGAACTAGCATCGAGCTATGGTGGAGCTTCTTCGGGTAATTTTACGAAATAACACGGCAAAATGGTGGCTTGTGCTATGAAAACTTGAAAAGATGGAAGTGAAAAAGAGAATAAACCCAATTGTCGTATTACATTCCATAGGTAAGCATTATTTTACTTTATTTTTGGCTTATTCACATCGTATAATATGGATCAGTTTTAGAAACATATTATACTATCACATCGAGATACATGTCCACGCAAAACACAAAGCCGTTTGCATAAGAATCAGGGATGTGCCTTCGCCTTTGGCGCTTTGATAAAATACATAATCGTATCATTTGGAATGACTATTTTTTCATCTGTTATTTCTTGCTGGAACTTCGTCGTATTAATGAAGGATAATAAACCAATCATTTTTAAATTTATTCCACTTTAATGGCGTTATAACTAAACGAGTTTTGAATTTTACACAACTCATAAACAACACTTAATATAGTGTATCGAACATGAAAACATGATTTTATTGCATTTAATTTTAATTTCGACTAAAGTTGAACATCTGCAAGCTTGATGACCCCTTTTCCAAATCATAATATTTACCAGTTGAAAAATCTATCAATCTGTTACCAGGCCGCAAAAAGTCTGAATCTAATTCGATAACCCTTTTTTTCTAAAACGAAATCAAAATATTGACAAAACCAGTCGCTGTGCGAAATTATTATTCGCACCTAAAAACACCTGCGTCTGGAACGAAAACAAGTTGTGGTGATGATTTGACGTCACAAGAACTTGTTAGAGAAATTATAAATAGCTAAAAACAACACAATATGGGACAGTCAAATTTCAAAAATTAACACGAGTGGACGGAACACCTACAGTAAAAACGCGATCTGTTAATTATAATTTAAGAAATTATAAATTCCTGAGTGTCAACTGAAATCTGTAGTCGCTTCTGTTCCTCCATCACGGCACAATCATTTTAAAGATTACAACTATTTTGCAATGAGCTGTTTAGGGCCGGCATTCTATCAGCTGAGCCAGACGCATCTGTCATCATTACAATAATGGGGCGTCTCCGTGTGCCGGCTCTTATAAGCAAATGACCATGCCACCGCTGAATACCTGCTGGCTACCGACTGAACTGCCCACTGCCGCTGATCACCTAGAGGCTGGCCAATCCCTGCTGCGTTGATGCTGACAACCTAGAGGCTGATGAATTCCTCCTGGCTACCGACTGAAACAGCCACAGATGCTGACAACCTAAGGACTGACGAATACCTGCTGGCTACCGACTGAACTGCCCACTGCCGCTGATCACCTAGAGGCTGGCGAATCCCTGCTGCATTGATGCTGAAAACCTAGAAGCTAGCCAATTCTTCCTGGCTACCAACTGAATTAGCCATTGATGCTGAAAACCTAGAGGCCGGCAAATTCTTCCTGGCTACCGACTGAATTAGCCATTGATGCTGAAAACCTAGAAGCCGGCCAATTCTTCCTGGCTACCAACTGAATTAGCCATTGATGCTGAAAACCTAGAGACTGGCCAATTCTTCCTGGCTACCGACTGAATTAGCCATTGATGCTGACAACCTAGAGACCGGCCAATTCTTCCTGGCTACCAACTGAATAAGCCATTGATGCTGAAGCCTAGAGGCTGGCCGATTCCTGCTGGCTACCAATTGCTCCAGCAGTCGCCTACGCCATTTGATGTATCGTATGGCGCGATGATGAACAATGTGCTCCAATCTGAAATTATCGCTGAAAGAATTCCGATTGTCTCAGTTTTCTATTTGTGTTTTAATCACAGTTGTATTGAAATACATATAACTTTTTCTTGTAAATTGGGTTGGCTGTAAAAAATAGGAAGTACCTATAAGCTACACCCCTTTGTACGTTCTGTATACAAGTACAATAATGATAATTAAAATGTGAATTTTGATTCGAATCGTCTTTCTTTTATAATGGTTTGGATAGAACACCTTACGGTGTTTTACTTAAATCATTACCCAGGTTGAGGACTGATGTGTGCCGGTGCTTATTATTTACAGTCTTTTCTTGTGCAGGTAAACACGTCCCGTACATATAGGATAAATAGTTGGTTATCAATTGTGAAAAATCGGTATGTTTAGAAGTAAAATGTAGATATAGTGAATGTATGTACGGTACTGCTGGAACGAGAAGGAGTGCATATCCCGTAATGCGCTAGGTTATACCGAGTGGCGATGTGTGATAGAAATTTTTTTTTTGATTTTAATTGAAAAAGTGTCATCGGTCAGCAAAATGATGTCCAAATTTTTACTCCAAATACTCTTAGGAATTGCTGGTAAAATCTGTGTGTATATAATTTCGTTTGTTTTTTTAGTTGTTTTCCTTTTCTATTATTTTATTAAAAGTAAAATGTTATATATTTTCTTAGAGATTTCCCAAAAAGAAGACTTGAAGACAATGTGGCAACTTTCATCCGGTAAAAGTGAGCAGACAAGTATTCGTAACCTTCGTATCTGCTCAGAACAATTTTTCTCAAGGTCACTGGCGTCATCACAGTCAACAGATTAATACCTTCTTCCTATGCTGGTTCATCTTTTAAATGTATTGTTATTCAGCTGTTATTATTTATCCAGCATCGAAAATACAACTCCTGAACATGTTGTTTTCTCTTAAACTGAGCTGTTATTTTTGTACATTATTTAAACCCCTGTAAGTTGTTTATTAAATGCTGTTCTCACAAATATACTTTAATTCTGAACCCTTCTCTAACCTAACCTAACCTAAAAACGTGTAAGCAAATATTATACCCAAAAAATAAATAAAAAGCACTTTCATCGAAAAAATACTCTCAAATAATACCCCACATCTGGCTACGTACGATCCGACTTGCCGAACCCCGATAAGTCGGGCGGTAGAGGGGGGGGGGGGGGGGGGAAGTTGTTGCCTACACACGATGTATCGATGTCGTGGTGAGAAGTACCTAGATATGTAAATCTGGTCACTAAACACGCCTAAAGCCATTTCAAGTAGTTGGGGCGATACTGAGAGTATCTGAAAAACAAGGAGCAAATAATAATGTAACTGCTACGTATTATTGCAATTAAATAATGTGTGAAATAATTGACGTAAACTAATTTTAATTAAAAAAGATAATTACATTATTTTATTATAAATAGGAATAGAGAGGTTGTGACAACCCTCGATCATTGTCGCTGTTTACTGGGGTAAATAAATTTTGAAACATTTGTAAAAGTGTCTTAACTAAATACGGAAACAAAATATTTGACTCTGAAAATAGAAGAAATTTACTTTTCCGAATTTGGACTTCGCAAATTTGTTCATAACGTGGCGAGCAATTTGTGCTCCCATGTAAAAATATCTATTCATTCAAAAGCAGATTTTACTTTTAAGAACTAAATGGTGATATTATAATGCGAGATGCCTATATACTGTCAAATTGATTTATTGACGAATCACAGTCAACTTTCACCTCTGCGTCCCGCAACTTCTGGTTTGACCCCTCGCCTTTAAGTTTTCGTCTATTAATTTTCATATGTCTATGGTATTTACTTCATTTTAGGTAAGCCACCGACATAAATTTAGGACACATCTGCTCATTAGATAACTCGACTCTGTGCAGAAACGAGTTGTCCGTTTGATAAAATCTCCCATCTCAACAAAAGGATAGCAATCTTTAGAACACAGGCGGATGGGAATTTAACTAACTAACAAACCATCACGCCGTTTCCCCGCAGGAGTAGGCACAGAGCAAGGACCGCCAAACAACTCGGTATTGGCAAACACTCCTTGTCTCATTCACATTCATACTTCATCTCATACATACTCTTCTATTATTCTGCCTCTTTACATGGCCCGACTCGAGTATCTGATTCACTTGATCGTACCATGTCTTCCTCTGGCGTCCCCGACTTCTGCTACCATTCGCATTTGCATCATATATCCTCCTTACACTCCTATCTTCGCTCATTCGCTCTATTTGCCCAAACCATCTAAGCGTCCCTTTTTTAAACTTACCCATTACGCTAACATCATTACGCTTTGCGGATCTCCACATTCCTAACACGATAAAACGTGGTTTTACCACACATACGTCTCAGGAATCTCATTTCAAAAGAATTCAATCTACTTTCATCCTTTCTTTGAAAAGCTTCCTTTAATTGCCAGGGCGACTAAAAAATAAAAATAAATGTTTATTTTAAAGTATTTTATTTGAAATGCTCATACATTAAATATTGTAATTATTACATAATAATAGGTTTATTATATTATTATGTAATAATTACATTCCATATTGTAATTATTACATAATAATAGGTTTATTATATTTTGTTAAATCATTTCTCCCTAAAAACATTAGCTTTTATTTACAACCATTCCATTTAAAACGAAATTTATTGTCACTCCCTCCTCAAAAGTTGGTAAGCTTTCTACCAAAATATGTTTTTTAAACCTACGATATTTTTCAACCTCCTTAAAAATGTAATGATATTTTATTGGTTAACATTAAAATAAGTATTTACATTCTTTCTCTTAATTACATCACTGACAAATACTATAACTATTTTTTTACAATTGTTATAAAAGTAGCTCTACATAATACCACCGACAAGTAAATATCATTTATTTGGTTCACGAGGCATATTTATTTGTCTCGTACAAACCAGATTTTGATGTAATTACATCTAATACAACATATTCTGTGAATGATTGAAACTAAACATAACATTACAAATTTATTTGAAAAATATCTCTTGTCGACACATTTAACGAATGGAGCCAATACATGTCATTATCCCGCTTTATAGGGGAGCAGGGGTAAGAGTGAGCCATGTGGAGGAGTGACCCATGTAGAGGCATGAATCATTGACCATGTGATTGTGAAATACCAATCAAAACCTTTTTCAAATCTTGACCAACACATCACGTGCAGTAGTTACTGCGCGTTCAGCAGTCACATTCAGTTGCCGTCCGTGGCCCGAATTTGCGGGTACTTGTGGTTTCCGTGCTTTTCGGTGCTAAAGTAATATTTATGTACTGTTTTTGTACACCTTTGCTGATTGGTTCTTAAAAGCACATGATGAACGATGTAGTACCAAGAAATGTGCGCTTGTAGTGAATATTATACATAACATTTGTTTGGGGAATTATTTAACTTGTTTCGGATGCCTAAAATGAAATGGAAAATTGGTAGAATCACCTCTATCTTTATAAATACAAGCCGTGGTGTAGAAAAAGAGCTGACAGTTAAAAATACCTGTTTTAGGACTTTTGCACTCAATCAAAGATAGCGGTGGTCGAATTTACTAAGACGTCTAATATTATATTAATGAATCCGTAAAAAGTGCCAAACTTTCACTTTAATTTACATTATTATTTTATATTTTGATTGGAATTATGTTTTAGTCAAACCTTATTATTTTTACAGCTGGTTTTATTAGAATAACACCACAGTTACGTTCAATTCCACCCACTTCGTGGTTCAATCATACCCATACATGATTAGAAGTGAACCAGTAGGTATATTGCGATGAGTGCTAAGATAATAAGAAACTAAAATAAAAAAAAATAAGTAATAATAAAAAAATAAAATTGAAATAATGAATGTCTAATGAAGATCCTTTCACTTAATTGGTTTAAAAATAAATTAATTAAAAATAAAATAGCCACAGAACACTGCAAATTAAATTTTCGGAGTAAAGTCGTTTCTCGAGTCAGATTTGACCGATGTAATTGTAATTTTTTCCCTCGAAAAAGAATTTACAAAAAAAAAAGTTTTGTGAATAGTTTCAATTTAGGGGAGAGTAGAATTTGAGTGTTTAGAGTTTAAAAGTTTTCTTTTTTTTAATTGATTAATGGGATAACAAAAAATAAAATAATGAATTGATCAATAAAGTATCTTTTCTTGAACACCTGTTTTTAATTGTGTTTAATAGCCGATTTACTGAATAATTTTATCACTTGATGTAAAATATAATATTCCAATAAATTTAAATATTTAAAAATAAGATGAAAATAACCCAATATAATGTTTACACTACTCAATTGAATTCGGGTCCAATTAGACCCAAGAACACTACATAAACATATATACTACGAGTATGTAGTTGAATATATGTATATCAGTTATGTGTTACATGCAAATAAAAATTCAAAAAACGTTATCAACTTTCTCTGCTGATTTATCTTGTTCCCTTTCCTCAGTACAACCGTTTTTAAAAAAAAATGGTTCACTCCTACCCATTTCCCCTACTATTTTAGAGACATATTAAAATCTGTTAAAGAAAAAGACATAAAAAATAGTTTTATACCCAGGACATGTATTTACTGTTCATCAAATTAATGCTCGATGAATTCAATGTTTTTTTATACCGGTGGACCGGGAGATTATTTTTGCATTATTTGCAGGCCAAATAAAGATGAAATGGGCAAAAAACGGATTTCAGGCGTAATTTCTTAGAACTGTGCTTAGTGGATAAGAGATGTTTTTCATATAATCAATTCAAAAGCACTGCGATGAAAAGTTTAATACTTTAAAAATTTTAAAACGAAATATTTTTCATTATAATCTTTTTATTGATTTATATAAAGCGTTGTGAAAATTTTGTTTTAAAAATATACATTTGATGAATAAAATACAATGATTTTTATATCACTCTTTTCCTCGATATGACTCAATGTATTTTCTATAAAAGCAATTTTCAGTAGGTACCTGAAAGAAGGTTTTTATTTTGCGAAATATTTAATATAGTTTTAAATATTAATACGGTACAAATAAATTATCACTATTGATAAGCATCATTGATTTGGTAAGGGTAAATGCTGATATCATTAGAAAAATAAACATTCTTAATAAATAAAAACATATGATATTCAAATTTAAAAAACATTTAACACATTTGTTCACAGTGTAAGCAACCTAACAGACTATTTAAGCGTTTGAATATAACATTCGCCCGAAATTTTTCATTGATTACATTATGCAACTAATTATTTTTAATTTCACAAAGTGTAACATATTACAAATAATGGCGTACCAAACTAGAATTTGCATGCTTAACTGTGTACCTTTTGTTTGATTAATGTATTACAATAACATTTCACCAGCCACCTACTTAGTAATTACACGGAGTCTACTTGATCTACAAGCAAATTGTGGGGATGAAGTAGGTACTAAAAGTACATATAAAATAAGCCACAAGAGTATCATACAATATTAATTTTACTGTGTTCCTTAAAACGATAATAAAAATTGTATTGCACCTTAAATAACAAACCAACCAATAATTATTTCTTTCAGTCTGACTATTGGCCCGCCATATTCGTTTCTTTACAAAATCGGTCCAAGAATAGCAGATGATATTATGATGATAATTATTAATTACAACTCTCTCGCAGGCAAATTTAATGTTTAAATTTATATTGCCGTCAAACAAGAAGACATTTAAACCTTTGTTATCATTCCATTATTTCATAAAAAAATACACATTAATATTTTGATGATTGAATATTTAATAAAAGATAATATTATCTTTTTGTTTAAATTCAGATCCGCTGCTACTCACGAAGTGAAGAGAGGATTTTAGAGTAAGGTTCATATTGATTGGAACCGTGAATAATTTACGTTAAAATAAGATTTTCAGGTGTTGAATGTACCTGTTAACTCAAAGGAATGAAAGGTCATCAACAATTCATCCCAAGTTCTCGTTCAATTCTCATAATATTAAAAAATCTTTGAGAAAATCATACAAGACAATCGTAAATTATAAACGCACGACTGCACATGTTGAAATCACAGCTCACTTCTTCTTAAGATCTGGGTTTATTCCTTTTCTTGAGTGTCGAAGTAATATCTTTCTTTTAACCTTCAAAGGCGACAAGGCATGAGGTCACACGACTGCTTGTCGAATCTGGGAGCGCAGGGGGTGCCTCCGTTTGCGGAGGGGCGAAGTATGCCCCTTGTGCGTTGTCTCACCGCCCCATCTCCACAGGACTCAGAACAAGGACTCCAGGGAGACCACTCGGACATGATGCAATCTCTTCTGGCTATTGAAAATTTAACAGAAAATACAAATTAGAACACAATAGGGTTTATAATTCTGCATTCTTCAGTTTGCTGCAAAATTACTCATAGGAAATTATGGCTAACTTGTGATTTACTGCGATGCAATTTAGAATAATTTTAGTAGATCGACAAACTTTTCAATCAATTGAAAATCTTTGTTTTATAAAGTACATGGTAAAGAAGTCAATAATGGTATGGAAGTAAAAAGGGTTCACTCGCTCACATTCATTCTCTAAAAATATTTACCATGAGGGATGGGGTTGCCAGGCCCCCATGTGGGATTGGTAGAATCGTAATTGTTATCTTCGTTGCTGTTACTGTTCTTGTTCCTGCAAGGCTGCAGGTTTTTACATTTTCTTCTTTTCAACAGTTTCTTCGGGCAACCCCGTCCACCGTTCACCGGATGTTGCTGTAATAAAATTTAAAAAAATGTTGAATTCAAATAATAAATGTAATATGTCATGATAATATGACAGTTTACTTAATTAACAACAATAAATATTGATTTAAAATTAAACTCACAATAATGAATCTCGATTTTCGTTCAAATCCTCTTCCGCAGGTGGCGTTGCATTCGCTCCATTCAGACCAAGGAGACACTTCGCACTTTTTGATCTGCCCAACTGGTTCTTCTATAACTCCACTAGTCCCAGAATTCTGTCCATGACCAAACCTGCTTTCTGCTACGTATTCGTCTTCATTACTGGCTCGTTCATTCTGCCTGTTCCTATCAGGATATCTTGATTTTCTTCCTTCATCTCTATCTGGATACCTCTGTTTTCTCTCATCATCTCTGTCTGGATATCGTTGCTTTTTTTCATCATTAGGATATGTCTGCTGCCTTTCATCATCAGGATATCTCTGCTTCCTTTCGTCTTGTTCTCTTGAATCTCTCCTGTTGTTGACTCTTTGTCTATTTTGGTTGTTATTATTCCTTTCCCTTTCCCTTTCACGTTGCTCTTTTCCTTTATGTCTGTTGTTTGGATTTCTATGTCGTCCTTGTTGTGGATCTTCTATGTCATTAGACCCAGGTGAATAAGTCGGACCGTCATATCCACTGAGCGATCCGTCTCCTGTGACTTCTACTGAGGATAGATCCCCGGCTATGCGGGGGCCGACCTGGTTTCCTGCATCCAAGCCTGCGAATTGACCACGGCCTGTTGTGAAGCGAAACAGTTACGGGTTAGTAATCATTAAAATATAACTCAAAATTTGTAAAAAGGTGCAAGAAAAAAGTTTTGTAAAGGTGAAAATAAAACTTAGTCAAGTAAGCATGCCTTCAATAAAAAATAAGCCATGGAAAAAACAATAAGGCGTTGGACATCACATATGATAATTTATTGAACAGTGTTCTGTAGAATAGAGCCTGAAAAAAATATCAAATAAAATTTTCAAGGCTATTTTCTAAAAAGTTTTAATTACATAATTATTGACATTCCATCTTGCAAATTAGATTTTTACACGCCCATTCAACGCTGACGCGGTAAAGCCGGCCTTGAGCCTGGTTTAAGACCGTTTTAACCAAAAAATGTCATTGTAATGAGTCAAGTTTTCACTATTCATTTTAAGTTAGGCGTATTGTGTTTTAATGTTTAATTTTTTACTAACTCTGTTTTGCAAAATATTTGAAAATAACTCCAGCGAATTTTATCAATCAAATAATATCACTGAAGTATCTTATTTGATTGACATCGTGATTTTGTGCGTCATGATTATGTGATATATGTACAAAATAAGCTGAAAATTCTTAGTAAATGTGTTACAGTGCATTTTTATAATTTAAGTGCACAAGCAACAAATATAAAATTGTTAGTTCAGAACATTCAAATCACTGCGAGATCCCTACCAAAGAATACATCCGGGTCGTCATCCTGCTGGGGCGTGTCGTACACGGTTTGGTTAGTCACCACTATGACCGAATTGACTTCTTCACTGTCCTCGGATAGAAGTTTATCAATCCTCTTTAAATCCTCTGCTTATTGCAGCGTGCAAGAAACCAACATCTACATTTATTCACCGCAAACATTCAACACATCACTTAGAAATAGCTAAAAGAAACAAATTTAGAAACGTGCAATAACAAAAGCAAATTTTTATCCGAATGAAACAATGCCATAATAAACAAAATAACCAACTTTGTTATTTAATAAAAATTACAAACATGTTTCAAATCATGTTTTTTGGTCTGAATACTTTGTGTAATAATATATTTACTTTCTATCTTGATGCAACTGATCCAAAATAAACTATTGGTTTTGAAACATGTTAGTCAACAGTGACGTAAACGAGGTTATTGTATTTATTTTTGTTTATATATTTATTTTCATTGTAGTTATTGTATTTCGTTGAAATAACACTACACAGATACTTTGCTATTGTTGAAGAAATGAAAGATTAATTTATTTATGTTGTAAAACATTTTGTTGTGTCATTTTGTTATAATATGGAAACAATATTCATCGAGAACACTCGAGAAGAAAGTTTTTTAGAGTAACGGGGATTTTATCTCTGGAACTTGGACATTAACCCTTTCCAATGTTAAAAAACGAAATGATCTCTCGTCATTGCTTGGCCGTTTGATGACAAGGTTAGATGTGATTTTTTTGCGTTCAGAATGCGCTTTCCCATCAGCTGCGTGGCGTGCCAGATCGGGAGAGGCTTGTTTAGGGAGACCCTTTGTCCTCTCCAACTGGTCGCTCGACCCATCGCCTTGCACCGCAGTGAGAGGGACATATTAATTTGTTTATCACTATCTGATCACTGATTCCTAGATTTATGAATCTAGGGATCAATGTGTCCAGGAGTGGGGGGTAGGCAACCCATTTACCTTCCCAGATCCTCCTTTCCGTCCTTTCCTTAAAAATTACCTCCCACTCAGGATCCTAAAAGATGACATAGGTCCTGAGGAAAATTATTTAACTTTTGGACAGCAGAAAATTTCTAGCACAAATAACCTTTTTTCTCATGTGTTGTTCTAACAGCAATCACGTAACTACGATTGAGAAATTAAACTTTTTTCATAATACAAAATTTTTGTCAAATAAATACAAATTATGACACAGTTTTAATCGTTTCAATTTCATGGCGTATTTTATATTCCTATTCAGCCAGTAATTTCTTTGGAATTCTGACTCAATCAAGTCAAATATTTACGATGATATTCGTGAAAATGTAATCGGATCGGGTATGCAATTAATTCGATCATTTCACATCATTTGCTAAAGCACTGCAGTGGAAAATCCAATCAGTGAAATAGCAAAACAAGCGTGTACTACAAATTCTTCAAAAACTTGTTTCAAAACATTTTCTGGTGCATACTTGCATTGAAAGAAGAAGCTAAATTTTGCTTGTCAAAGTGAGTGCACGTTTCGCGTTTTAAATATTGTTAATTAATGTTAATAGGTTGTTTGTCTGAGATTATAATGTAACTATTTAATGGTAAGTTCCTGTGGAGTATAAAATCGGATAATAATAATACACACATTTGCGACATTCCTTTAGTTAATTAAATTAGTTTTAGTAGATCAAAGATATTCCTCTATTATTATTTTTTTAATGTTGTACAACAGATTGTTTCTCCAATTAAATAATCATCTTCATATTTTTTTCCGAAAAAGTTGAAGACGATTCAAAACCTCGTTGAGAATCATAATCAATGGTCAATTTATAGAACGAATGTCGAATTCAATTTAAATTTAGGTTTCTATTTCATAGAAAGCCTGTTCTCACTTCTCACTGATCTATTTCGTGTGAAGATTCTGTGATAGAGATCATATAAAAATCAGACTTGGATTATTCTATGAGAATCACTGGTCAATTTAAAGAACTAAATTTTAAATAGTTTTGTATTTCATAGAAAGCCTGTTCTCATTAAAGTTTAACTATTATAACTGATTAAGTTGAATTCGATTTGAATTTGGGTTTCTATTCCATAGAAAGTCTGCCCTCACTGATCTATTTCGTATTTAGATTCTGTGAAATATACCATTGAATATATTATTCTAGGAGAAACTATGGTCAATTTACGGAACGAAAGTTGAAGATGATTTAAATTACTGGTTTATATTCCATAGAAACCCTGTTCTCACTAATCTATTTCATAGATTCAAATAAATAGATTATAGAATGTTTTACTGTACTTGAAAAATTTACCACTTAACCAAGTAACCAAGTAAAAAATGAGGATCACCGAAGTTCTCTATAGGAAATACCTTGAGAGAAATTCTCAAAGTAATCCAACAACCTAAAATAAACTTTATCCTGAAAACTCCATTTACATTTATATTCAACATTTAAATAAATGTACGGTTAAAACCACCTTTATATGAGCTGCAAACCCTCAGACATTCCTGGTAGGATTCGAAATTGTTTCTATTCCCCTGGCAGCCTGTGTAACCAAATGGTTCGCATGCTTTGGTCGTTAGATCGAAGAACCATCTCTCAACGTAAGCCCTGCATGGGCCCACGAGCTTGGGGAGGCTGCATATCTCTAGAAGGGTTAGTAGGTATTAGTGAGGTTAGTTTGCATGCAACCAGAAAGTATTTCAGGAAAGTGAAAGCAATATTAGTATGAATTGAAGTTACGATAATTTTCACAGAGCAAGATATTTTTTTGTTGATATCGTAATTTTCAACATTTGGGTTGGTTGGAAGACATTGCAATAAGTTCGGTTTTAGTGTAATATTATAATTATATTTGGAAAATGTATAAAGTCCCATTTTTGTGAAAAATCATCTCAAGGCCGTGCGTATTAAATATATAAATAATATGTTATTAATGTTAATAAATAAATAAATCTTATTTGAAATGAGAGATGTAGAAAATAAGAAGATATAAACCTTTTTGGTGATTTTAGATATAGCCAGAAAAATAAAGTAAATTTACAAAATAAAATAAATGTGTAAAAAAGTTAATTTACAAAGCTTAAAATAAACGAGCGCGACGAACTTTGAATTTGAGAAACCTAATTGGAAGGTTTTGTAAAACAACGTTAAGCAAAAAAAGGATTTATATTTTTTCCCATACATTTGATATAAATAAAAGTGAGTGGAGGTTATATTGACAATCGCAGAAAATTTATTTTTTTTTATCCCGAAGGGTTTTTTTGAAAAAGTTTCTCGTTGATTTGTCAGATATACCTTCTCTGAAATATTAGCTTTATATCGATTTTAATTTTTCTTCAATTCTTAATTCAAATGCTCAGAACGATAACCTGATAAAACAGAACATGATAAAAAATTAGGTTAGGTTAGGTGTGTTGTTTGTTTAATGTTTTTAATCACTTTACTTAGTTCTGTTTTATCAATGTTTCATTTTGTCATGATAACGTATTCTGAAATTCTCCGTAAAGCACTTATTTGTACCAGGAATTTCTAAAATACATCATTTAAAATGTAAGACAGAATAAAAGAAAACGGTAAAATGTTAAAAGTGTAAAACACCACAAACAATACATAAATCCACTTACGTCTAGCATCTTCCTCCGTGATATCACATGATGGTAAAACCCCTTCACACTCGACCCTTTGCACCAACTGCACGTTGGGACATCTGCTGTTCTTATCTGTCTCCAAGTCCCCTGACTGAGGATCTTCCTCTTCTTCTTCTTCTTCCTCTTCACCTTCACCGTCTTGTTCTTCGGCTTCATCTTTCTCTTCCTTTGTACGCTGGTGGAAAAATAAAATAATGAGTTAAAGTACACGGACTATTCAAGCCTTCGTTGACCTTCATCCATTGCGGTATTATAATAGAGTAAACATTTCTTATCATTCTATAACGACATGCACAGTAGCAGTGGACAAAGCGGCTCACTTTAGCGAGCCGCTTTGTGGAGATCCAGTTCACTAAGCCGTTCGTTCACGAACGACTCACTTTGAATGCACAGTATCTTAGCGTAAATGTCGGCATTTGGCATTTATCGGCTGAGACCGGCTAGCGCTCGAAACAAACTGAAGCTTGTGATATCTCAAAGAGGTTAATTAACCGATTTTGTGTACCATATATCGAACGCCAATGAAAGCTCTATCTATATACCTTAGTGCCTTCACCAGTGTAACTATGTCGTGCTGATTTCACTTTAAGAATTTTGGTAGACTGAAATATTTAGTGACGAGAAACGAGAAAGGTAAGAAGAAGGTTGGAAACCACCATGGTTAATAAATGAAATAAACAAATGGTTAGATTCTTAATAGTGATATCTCATCGGGGCAAACCCGTAAGTTTATTTTTACTATTTGGAATATGGATGAGAAGGCTATGATTCTGTACATACCTACAATTTAATTCGAAAAAATCAAATTTTTCTTCTTCTAAAATCTTTCCATGAGTCAAAGAAACGAACATATTTTTTTCTGAGAACCACAAAAAATTAAGTAGGTGATAAGTTTCACATCAATAAATAAAGGTTTATTTCTCGAATAGGTACGATATAAAGGCTTATTTGTTATTTTTGGTAAAAAAAATAAATAATTTCTCTTGTATAAAATATTTGTAAAATGTATTTAAACTACCACGCAAAAAAATAGTTTCTTAGACCCGACGAGGTCAATTTGCAATTTCAAAATATCTTATTTTTAAACATTGAATTTCTATTTTGTAAAGATAATTCTAAGTAAAAACTCTTAACAAATTCGGAAAACAGAAGAATGCTTTCAAATTTTCTCCATTCAAAATAAGTTTCCCGTCCTCAGTTTCCATTTGATTAGGAGAAGTATAATAGTCTAATTCCCGGGAGATAGAAGAAGACTTTCAATCGACTAACCACAAGCATCCTGAAGCCCGAACGATATTTCCAAATGATCAGACAAGTACAAAGGAAGTAGTGATATCAAAAGCAAAAACGTGTATTTACGGAGAACCGAGACGGAATATAAGAGGATGTGGTTAGTTTTGAATACCCGATGATTTTAAAAGAATTCGATATATCGCCGTGTACCGAAAAATTCGTAGGTACGTGAAATTGGTCGCCAATATTTTCACAAGAAATAAAAATCTTTTATTAAACATGAATACTTGACACGTGAATAATTCACACTGTGAATAATTGTTTTTTTGATATTAATCTATTTAAATGTTATAATACGGTGCAGATCGTGTCTGTACAAGATTTCTAAAAAACTACCCCATGCCTCTTTACCACTCTCTTTAATTTCTCTCAGGGCATATGTAATATTAGGGATCCGGTGTGGAAGGAATTTTTAAGGAAATTTCTTTGACGTGACGGACGTATGAATCCATCCCTCAAGGCCTAAACAAACCTCACCCCATGAAACTGGGCACCCCTGCTATTTCACCAAACGCAGTGAACCGTTTGAGGTGATCTACGGTAGAGGAGTTGGTTATTCAATAAAGTGAACAACACTAGAAAGCCTTTCATAGATTTGAATGGAAACTAATGTCGCCACTGACTCAATACTTTTTGTCCTAGCACATTTATTAAGCATTCTATCTCTCTTACGAAAGACTTCCTTATGCCTGACACCGAAATGCCATTTCATTTTAGTTCCATAATGATATTGAGACAAGTTTTACATAATTATAAAAATTGACTTTTGGATCATTCTTTAAAACAATCAATTTTTCGATTCACGTCCACGTGGCATTTAAAAGAGCAAGGAAAATATTAACTCTCTCACACCCCAGGATCTTATAAACGTGCTTGTATTCTACTCAGGTATTTTTGGTGGAATCTGTGGTGTACTTACTGAATTAGCTCCCCAGCGCTCTTTCTTTCTGTCCATCCTCGAGTAAGCCTGGTCCTGTTGTTCCTCCCCGCTGCTGGCCAGTAGGGACCTGCTTCGCATTCTCCAGCCCTTGCCACAAGTGGCCGAACAGTCCATCCAATCGGACCAAGGACCTGTTTCACAGGACTGCTCTTCAGGTGGACTAGCTTCATCTTCTCCTGCATTCTCCTCAACTTTTACTCTGGGAACAAAACAATAGCCATGTACATAAAAAATCGATTACTTATTTAAAACTCTCGTACATTGACTAATGTAGATAAAACTTTGGCTCCATCGTTTCAAAGTACGTCGTGTAACATTGTATGACTTTAACGTTACGACCATTTTGAACTTGAGAAATAAAACTGTGTGATAGGTAAAGTAGTTTTCTTTGCTCGATCAGCTGTAATTATGTGAGGTTAGGAATGCATTCTTGTATGAAGTATGATATTTATCTGATAATTAGAATGTGACTATCTGATGTTTTAGTACCCGGTGTTGCCCGAGCTTTACCCAACATTTTTTTAATAATTATATACCAAAATTCTGCATCGAATAGTGGAAAAGTGGATGCGGGATGATGTTGTTTTCAAGGTCAAGTGCGCAAAACTTCAGATTTTTACAAACAAACAAAATCTCCCACAGACACTAAAATTAAAAATAATAAATATATACTCATCCAAATAAATTGAACAGCTCTGCTGTGGGAAGCTTACTTATTAAAAAAAATAGTTCTTGCATTATATCTACTGAAAATATAAGTTAATTCATTAATTTTGGCGTAGTTGATTGAAGGAGAATAATATTGTTTCAGGTAGAAAAAGGATTTTATGTAAAACCATTTACAATTTAATTATTGTACTTGGCATTATTTTGAGTTTCGACTTCAAAAAAATATATTAAAATTGAGTAAAATAACTGCTACAGTTTAGATTCAGTTAGTTAAAGTAATTAATTAAATTATAAGCTATTTCATGTTTCAAAGTGTATGTTAAAAATTGCAAAATTTTCATTGAATAGGAAACTGACGCGGTTTAGGGAAATTGGAATTTGTGATTTTTTTCCCATCCCAGTATGTTTTACATTTGAGCGAAATAAAAAAGCGTTTTTCTGTGAAACTGGGATATTTTAAAGTTCTGTAAAAGATTTTAGCTGTGCTTGGTTGAAAATTATATTTATTGTGGCGTGTGATATTCATTTTGTTCATCGTTAAAACAAAGGTAAATTTAAACTAAATTTGCATAAATGAAGCATGAAAAATTGATTAACGTATAGAGAATACGTAAACATGCACATGTTGACGTACATGTTTCAACTTTACACCATCAAACAAACAAACACCTACCATAAAAATACATAATAACATAGTAAAATATAAAGCTTCTAAAGTATTCAAGAAATTAAAATACATTTCTACATTAACTACATTTCAGCTACCTACCTTTTTTAAAAATACGTTTATATCAAATTGGGCAGACAAAAACGGTAAGGAATACAATATAACAAAAAAGTTATAAGTTCATACTATGTAATATATTTACAATAAAGTGGTATTAAAAACAAAGTTATTTTATTCCAATTACGCATTTTTTTTTAAAGAAAGACAAACATTCCCATGTTAAGAATAACGTGACAATGTTTGAAAATCGCCTAGTATCACCACAGTAAGCGAAAAAAGTTGATTATGTTGTGACGGAGGACTAAACCAGCTGAGGAATTGAACACACTTCGCTTCGGTGGGACCCAAACGCAATGTCAACTCAGCCACCGACCGGTCATCCACACGAACGGTATATCCACAAAGTATTTGCTACGTGTGAACATTTAAACAATATTTTTACTATCAATACTACTTTATAAACTTAATAACTGATAAACAATATATTAAAAACTAAATATGATAACCATAAATAACCAAACTACTAAAAATCAATCTCATATTCAATCGTACTGTTCGCAGTTTGGTCCATCGCCATAACAGTCATCCGTCTGCTGTAAGTCCGGTCTGGCATCGAGGTTCTGATGGCACCTTTTAAAAGCCCCCTTGATCTTGAACTTGCGGGATCGAACCCTTGACCCCGGCCCGCAACGTGAACTGCAGGAGGACCAACTTGACCATTCGGTCAGGGCGCAAGGTCCTTCGCGCTGCGCTGGGTCGGGCTCATCCTCCGATCGAAGCCTGTGTTAGGAAGGGTTAATATAATATAGGAGTGACGTGGACGGCAAAATTCTTCTTCAACAGTGATTCGTCTGCAAGGAATGTCACTAATGGAAGCCTTCTTTCGGAAAGGTGTACATCAATACAGAAAGATGTGGAAATGTGCATAGCATCAACAGAAATTCGTCAGCAAGAGTCAGGCATGTTCACGGATGGAAGCCCGGTTTTAGAAGAACGTACATAGATAAGAAAAGATGTGCAGATATTCATTAGGTATCATACACTTCACTAAATATCTACTTCTTAATTTAAATTCGATCAAAACACTACCTAACTGATTATTTTATATTTTGGTAACATGAAATAATTTGCAGTCACGCTTTGCATGTGGTATAAATAGTTGTTGGGGGTATTTACAAAATTGGCACTGTAAAAGAATGCTTAGTACATATACTATCACGAAGTAGAAAATTGGTTCGATTGTCTAAGCAAGAACTGCAGGTAGGTGGAAAATAAAAAATTCAATTAGTTTTAACTGTACAACTGAATTTGTGAGTGTTCCCCATTAAACGACCGGACGACAAGCTCACGCGTAGTGAAATTTGTACACCTTTACTTACTGTACGTTTTTATATTGTTGAATAGTGAATAAGATTGGCCTATTAGATTAAAATAATCCAATTTTTGAAATTCATGTGTCCAGATTTTTTACATTATGTGAATACCTAGTTTGTGCCTGTTTAGTCTCACACAAGACACTCGACCAGGAATCAAACAGATTGAGTTACAAACTGATGACAAGTAAGCACCCTTTCAGACCTATCTTAAATTAGTAGAAAAATATAAAATAATTCACGTCAATCTTGATACTGCATTATGTCTTAAATTTTGAAATAAATGTTCCCAATTTCAATTGATTAAGACGCCATAGCATGTTTCACCTGAATACATTCAAAAATAATATCGCCTATTTTAGCCCTCCGACCCAAATGTGTCGACCTTAGATAATAAGATAGAGTGTGCTGAAGTAGACATTTTTGTCGGTAATTTATATGGATTCTGAAAAAAACATTTCTGCTTATGATTATGTATTACTTGTTTCTCTATTTGGATCTCTTCTGTCTCTTACTTTTCTACTATTTGTCTTTCATATAATTTTATAATTTTGTATTCTTACTTTCATTTGTTTTATATTTTAATCTTTAAAAAGACATATGAAAAGTAATGTATCCTATGTCTTAGTAGATTTTTGTAATTGATGTACCTACGTATTTATATATTGACTGAGTTTTTATAACTCGATTGTTCTGACGTAAGTGAAATCGTCTGTAATAACTCAGTATTAATAAACAAATTTCTTAAATTGTATTTTTTCCGCTTTTAAAATAAAAATAAAAAACTAACCTTAAAACAATAGCGACCTTAGTTGCAAATATCCTCGTGAAATATTTGGATATTTTCTTAGTAAATTGGATAACGGTGGATCCAAAAATATTCTCTAAACCTTATTTAATTTTATATGAATAACTTGTTTATTTGGAAACATAATCTTTAAAAAAATTACCTTATTCATGGGCATAAACTGCTACTAGACTTGATTGAACATACTCCTCCTGAGTTCTTAGCTCGTAAACTTCATTCTAAGTCAAGACAAAGGTAAACATTGTAGAAGGCTAATACCGCAGAATCTAGATAACCAATAACCCCTGATATTTCATATTTCTCTTTTTTGAACAATTCTTTTATTTTTGTTCAGAAAAAGTTTAAAAATACGGAAGTCTTTCGTGAAAAAATCCCTCCAGTTTATTCGGTTATAAAATACACGTAGCAAAGTTACTTTTATAAATGATATTACACTAAATTCTACCCTAATAAAGAGAAAGCTTTTCAAAGGTAACGTTAAATTTATGAAAAAATGTTTTCTTATTTGTTTTACGGAAATTGTTTTGTAAGTCTAAAAGATTTGGTATTATATTCAAAATAACAAAAAAATTATGGTTAATATTTATATTTTTGATACTGACAATTTATTTCAATATATCTTTAAAGCTATAGTTACTTGAATAGTTTTTTAAGATTTTTCAAAATGTATTTTAGAGAGAAAATTTAAGTTAAGTTAAGTTTAAAAGTAGATTCCTCGATAAATAACCTGGTAATAGTTATTTGTCACATGAAGCCATAAATTATATGTTATGACATATTACAGGGTAATTCATATATATATGTATATATTAAAACTAGTGCTCCTGTAATCAGACGTTTCGTGTTACCCCGCAATCACAGTATAAAAAAACTCAAAATACTCGTACTACAGTCAAATTACACCACCCAATGTGGCCATCCCATTACGGGTAGCCCGGGCTCCACGCAACCCTTGGTGGTTCCTTTGAGGGCTGGGGTCGTTTTCACGGAAACGCTGAGAGCCTTAAAAAACCAAATTGACTTTAAAATATGAGACAAGCTCCATTTCCTCAGAAAAATCGCTCTTCCGGAGTGTCTCATTTGATACGGATAGGCCTATTAAAACTGTCAAAAGTTACTAAAGGAATTTACTTTTTTTACTCATTGAAAAGCTTTTTTATCGGCTGGAATGGTAATTTATAGTAATCGCTTCAATGCCTAGGTTCCTCCTTCCATATTCGCTTTATGAACAACATTTTCTCAACAGGCCTTCGCTAACAAACTTTACTGTTTACGTTGAAATCTACGTACAATATTGAACAATGTACGTATATTTAAACAATAAAAGCTTTATAACATACTTACCTTAATCATTGGTATAAACATTTTCCTGCATCTGTAATCTATATCTGGAAATATTATTCACCAACAATTATTTGGCTGTATAATTCCAGTAGGTGTAATTTCCTGAATGTGCAATACCATCAATGTGTAATTCTGGCAGTGTCCTTCTGTCACCGGTTTTATGATTGTGAAGTCAAAAGAGAGAAAAATTTAAATATTGAAGACAATATTAGTGATTTTTAAAACGAAAATCTGAAACAGAAAAATCAGAAAAGGAAACGGTCACATCTGGGACTCGAACCCAGGACCCTTGTCTTTCCGGGACAATGCTCTACCAACTGCGCTAATGGGACCCTATCCTCCTCGGTCACTTTTAACTGTATCATACTTCGAATAAGAACTACCAACATTGTCTTCATTTTTTTCATTTGGGGAAAAAAATGAATACAATGTTGGTAGTTCTTATTCGAAGTATGATACAGTTTAAAGTGACCGAGGAGGATAGGGTCCCATTAGCGCAGTTGGTAGAGCATTGTCCCGGAAAGACAAGGGTTCTGGGTTCGAGTCCCAGATGTGACCGTTTCCTTTTCTGATTTTTCTGTTTCAGATTTTCGTTTTAAAAATCACTAATATTATCTTCAATATTTAAATATTACAATTTGAGGTTTTACTCAATAAAAGTTGTTCCGAAAAATAATAATCAAAAGAGAGAGGCTAGAAAATTATCTTGCGCGCACATTTGTATTGATCTAAGATCACAGATTCAATTAACTGAATTTTAAATAAAATACGACAGTCGCACACTCAGCGCTCGCAAGAAGTGCTTTGTCATCACGACTACCAGCGTTAGACTCTTCAATGAGAAAGCTAGATTAAATTATTTGGCGGTTATTTGAGCAGATGGACAATACGGACAATGTGCCAAGGGCGATACGGTGTGCTGTGAAGCATACTATCCTCCTCTGAGTGGATAATGAACTCAATTCAGATTAGTATTCAATACTCTAAGCCAGATGTTCCCAACCTTTTTGGGTTCATTGCACACTTTTCAAGTATATTTTTATACAGCGCCCCACCCCTACTAAGCCCAAAGACAAACAGCCAGGTACTTCCCCTTCTTCCCCTCCCCAATATTTTTAGCCTCAAAATCTACCCCAATTGGGATGCCATATGCTAACTGGCTTAAGACGCTTGGGAGCAGTTGGGACTATTTTTTGGGTTCACATTAAAAAAATATATAAGGTTGTTTATTCTTATCATTCGGAAAGTCAGATTAAATACTTTTTTTTGGCGAAATCATTGGGAACTTTGTGAAATTAAAACCTTCAAATTGCATCAGCCGTAGATCTTAACATAACAATCGCTGAATTATCAGTGTTTATAATACATTAAGTGAACAAAGTGTGTCTATTGCCTACTATATCATATAAAGTCCTTAATCGCATTTAACTCTTGATTGCCCCACAAGCTACTTAAATCTCCCACTGGTGGGTGATATTGACCAGGTTGGGAATCATTGCATTAACCTCTAGCAGGCTCAGCACTTAACCATACTTCAATAAATGGGTCTATCACGATCACTTTGCGGCAGCTGCTACATTAAAGCCACTATCGAGCAGTTTGATAAACAATGATAGTTTTAATCAATTTAATAAATTATATTTTATTAAATTGATTTCTTCAAATTTAACACAATTTCTGAAGATATGATGTATTAATGAGAATAAAGCAAGTGGTGTAAGCTAAGATAGAGTTGTGTGATGCTCACGCTCCTGTGTTAAACTGAAGTAATGGTTTATGGCTATTAAAATAAAATATTAAGAATACTTAATTTTATTAAACTATTATTTTTAATAAATTTTTGATGGTTTTACCCACCAACGTAATATTAATCATTGAAGTAGAAGATAACACTAAAAAAACTAAACAAAACATGAAACACAACTCAGAAAATAACGGCCACAACTGGAAATTGAACCTAGGATCTTTGTCTTACTAGGACAATACCACAATTATTTATTGTCCCGGTAAGACATACTGGCTTCGATTTTCAGTTGCCTTCGTTACTTTTATTTCCCGTGTCTTGTTCTGTTTCACAATTTATTTAAATTTATTAGTATCATCTTCTTCTTTAGAGTAAAATATTATGAGTTTGTTCAAGACTAAAGATTGATTTTTTTAATTAGATTCACTCCACGCAGGAGGACCCGAAGGAAATTATTTTCAAATGTCATCTTTTGGGATGTAGTGTGGAAGGGCTTTTTTATGAAAGGAAGGAGAGGACGTTTTGGGACGTTAAAAGGTATGCTTATTGGATAGGAATCTAGATGTCAGTGTGTCCAGGAGTGACGGACATATGAACATATCCCTCCCACTGTTGTGCAAGGCGATGGGACTAGAAACCAGTTGAAGAGTTCAAATTGTCTCCTCAAATCAGCCCAAGAATCCTGAATACCTAGACAAACCTCATCTCACGAACCCAGGCACACCTGCTAAATCACGAAACTTAGCGAACCACTTAGGATGACCTATGGCAGAGGTGTTGGTTATCCAATAAATGGTTTCCGGGGCGGCGATACCCAAACTGAAAACGAAATGATATTAATACTGATCTACCGAAATATATTAAAAGTTTGGGATAAAAAAAGAGTCTGGTTTTTGCTCTCGTTTAATTACATTCCGAAAAAGAGCCTTCGAAATTGACTTTTAATTCGTTTAACTGTTTAACGAGAAATCTTTTACCTAAAGCCGTCTCCCTCCTCCAATTCATTTGCGAGAATCCAATCTCAGGGATATCTCGATCCGATACAATCGTCCTTAATTGAAGTAGAGACGATCCTATCCCGCCCAGTTGTACGTACTGACGCTTCTACCCGAGGCATTTGCTTCACACGGCTGATAAACTCTCCTCTTCATTATAGATCTGCCAGAGATTGCAGTGCTTTTGGATATTACAGTTAGCTCTCGATTTACCGGGACAAATTTTAAATTGAAATAACGGATATTCTGGAATCGACGAATGAAAAAACCACATTATACATTGTTCCGCTCTCACATCGCGAAACTTTTCGAAACGAAAGAATTCATGAAAAACCAAAAAAAATATTTTGTCATTTTTTCATTAGTGCCCAAATAAAAAAAAATCAATGTAACAATAAAATATTTATTTTTATGCAGTTTGCTGTATAAGTTTCACCTATATAATAATAGTAATTTCTCCCCGATTGTTCCGCTGTCCTGATTTTGAATTTACACTAATTTTTAAAGAACAATTGTAAAATGTTTCTAAATGAATTACCGCTGTTCCTATACATGCATTCCAAGATTTTCTTCAATTGTAAGCATTAACACGTTTATGTTTTACTACAGTTATTGTTGTGACAATTTCATATCTTGATATAGGATAATGGGACTAGCACAACGTTGCAAAAATTATATGTTCGAGAAAATTTTTGTTTGTTTTTAAACATAGCGGATAAGCCGCTTTCAGGTTACGCCAAACCTGAAAAATCGAGTCTTTAGCGTCGCGACGACCAAACCGCACGCCGCGACGCCTTCTTGGCGGTACACTAACGCGTGAAATTAGATTCATTATCGTGACTTTAGTTCTCTACGATCATCGCCGACGAAAGGAAACTTTTCTCCGCTCCTCCGGGCTTTGGACAAAGCTGGTTACTCCGAACACGAACTTTATCACAAGGATTCCTGTCGTTTTATACCATTATTGAATGATATATGATTTACAAATAGTTCAACGTTATATATACTTTTTACACGTATAAAAACGCCCTTTCAAAAACAAGCCAACGACGTGTTCATTATAATTTTGGTTTTTATTTCTCCTACTTTACTATACTTTTATCTGCCCGAAGGCAGTAGGACTACAGACATATATTTTTTAGAGCCATATTTGGGGCTGGAGGAAGTTTAGCTAGGGGAATCTGTGGGACTGAAGGAATTTTAGCTAAGGGAGTGAAAAAGAGAAAAAAGAATGTCTGATTAGAACGTTTCAATTTCTAGTGTTAGTTTAACTACAGAGCGATGCTGAGAGTATCATCCACTTTGTTTGAAACATCAGTTTTAAAATTGAAAAATGTACTAAATAATTAAGTATCCCATCACTTTTGTGTTTTGCGTTAGAAATTGTACTGAATACATTTTATTTGTTATTACCTGATTTCATTATCGTGTGATATTTGAATTGTTCATTTACAATATAAAATTTAATTGGATTTCCCAATTATGCTTAAAACGATTTAGACACAGCACGAAAAAAGTGAAAACATTGTACAGAGAAACGGAATTGTTCTCATTACTATAGGTAAATTTTTAAATGGAGAACGTTTCTAAAATTAGATATTTTTTATAGAAATCCTAAAAATATTGTTGGTTATTTTTTTATGTTATGCAAAGGCGGATTGATAAATATGGAATCCAAGCAACAAGGAATTATCCATTTTTCAGTGTAAAGAAATATTTGGACCTACATAAAAGAATCTATACATTTTATAAAGGACATTCATTACCCCTCCCCTCCTCATAGCGTAAGAAACATTAAAATCTGTATTATTTTGAGAAAAGCAATTTTGAGAAATCGAACCCTTTGGATTTTATATTGCTAAAATACGAAGAACCTTTTCAATAACTTAATGAAATATGTTCAGAGTGGAATTTATTTTTAGTCTTGAAAAATGCGACCGGAAATAATTGAGAAAGTCAAATGAAAGAAAACCATTTCCCATAAAAGTCTCCGAGAACCTTTTCAGAAGTCTGATCGTAAAATAACGATAGTGCCCAAGTAAAAACAGTCACGGCACTAAAACGAAGAGTGTGCATTACTTCCTTAAAAGCCCTATAAATGCTCTGAGCAAAGTTTTCATACGAAAGTAGTATTAAACTTTTCACAGGCCGGGAATTTCTAATCAGAGTCTCAAGAATCGGATAGAAGCAATAACTTAGACAATCGGCAAATATCGCAGGAAGTTTCTCGATTACGGAAAATCCGTGGAACAATATGTTCCCGAAGCTCGAAACTTGTGAACGACGTATCTCAAAGGGAAGCATCGAGGAATCATTCGAGCATTTGAGGGAAAAACTTTCTGTATAGGTATACCGCTGATGGCTAAAGGATGCATGTAATGGTAAGAGAGGTTACAACGGAGTTTTCAGCAGCAGAACAGTATTTCCATTGCTGCATTTATGAAAGGCAACAATGGGGTTCAGAGCGTCCGTGTGGGTGTCGGAGTAAAAGTGTAACAAAAACCCGACTGCAACATTGAGGCGGCAACAACATGCAGCGCGGCATGCAATACGTGCCGGTGTGTTTACCGCTCCGTCGCGAGAGGTTTCGTGAACATAATTTGCGAGAATAAACATTCGTTTTGAGGGAAGAATATATTATAGAAGTTTTAGAGTGCATCTCCCTTTAAACTTACACCCAAAGGTAAAGATTTAAAGTGAACAATCAAACGTTCTCAAACTGTTGATTAAAAAAGCAGAAAACTATTAAAAACTCTCCAGCGTCAAGAAGTATTCAGCCATTTTTGTCTCCAACTATTTCAGCTCGCTAAATAATTAAGATTTTGTGCTTTTAAAATCAATTTATCTGTCAACAATGTATCATGTTTTCTCTAGACGAGACGTCACATTAAAATTTTAATGAGGGTAGGGGGTAAGGCTCTCGATCAGAAATCTGGAGGTTATAGGTTCAAATCCCTGCGTGCGTAAGAATTTTTTATTAATTTTTGTCATTTCACAACTTACTCACTTAAAATAATAAACGGTATATATATCGAACATGAAAACACGATTTTATTGCATTTATTATTATAAAATTTGCCAGTTGAAAAATGCACCAAAATAATCGGTTACTAGGCGATTCAAGCCGGAAAAACAAAGAATATTGGACACTTGACGCTGACTCATACAAACACCTGCGTTTAGAACAGTAAACAAGTTTTTTTGTTTGATGTAATTGATGTCACAAGAACGCTTGTTGGAGAAATTATAAATCCCCAGTTAAAACAAAATATTGAGTCAGTCAAGTTTAAAAATTACCACGAGTGGACGGAACACCTCCAGTTGAATCGCGATCTGTTAATTATAATTAAAAATTATAAATTCCTGAGTGTCAACTGAAATCTGTAGTCGCTTCTGTTCCTCCATCACGGCACAAACATTTTAAAGATTACAACTATTGGCGACGAGCTGTTTACGGCCGGCACTCTATCAGCTGAGCAAGACGTATCTGTCATCATTACAATAATGGGGCGTCTCCGCGTGCCGGCTCTTATAATCAAATGACCATGCCGCAACTGACGAATACCTGCTGGCTACCGACTGAACTGCCCACTGCCGCTGATAACCTAGAGGCTGTACAATCCTTGCTGCATTGATGCTGAAAACCTAAAGGCTGACCATTTTTTCCTGGCTACCGACTGAATAAGCCATTGATGCTGAAAACCTAGAGGCTGGCCGATTCCTGCTGGCTACCAATTGAACTGGCCACTGCTGCAGCAGTCAAATCTTAATAATCAATCAATAATAATCAATCAATAATAATTCAGCAATAATTTCAGCTCCAATCTGAAATTATTGCTGAAAGATTTCCGATTGTCTCAGTTTTTTATCTGTGTATTAAAACCCAGTTGTATTGAAATACATATAACTATTTTATGTGAATTGGGTTGGCTGTAAAAAATATGAAGTACCTATAAGCTACACCCCTTTGTACGTTCTGTATACCAGTACAATAATTGTAATTAAAATGTGAATTTTTATTTGAATCGTCTTTCTTTTATGATGGTTTGGATAGAACACCTCACGGTGTTTTACTTAAATCATTACCCAGGTTGAGGGCTGATGTGTGCCGGTGCTTATTATTTACAGTCTTTTCTTGTGCAGGCAAATACGTCCCGTACAGTATATTTTCGGAACGTTCCAGAGTGGAAACTACTTTCAATATCGCCATTATGTAAGATCACCATTCAATTTTTTTTTTGAAAATCCACCCGGTAGGAGACCACTAATGCTCAGAATTGAAACAAAGCTCAAATTTACTACTACTGAAATATTAGTGACTAGATTTGAAGAGCCCAATTACTATATACTTCCCTTCGTTCCTCGTTCATAGCTTTTCCATTCTTACAGTTCCTTCGGCCGTACAACATTCCTCAAATAGAAATTCGATAGTTCCGCTGGCTCCCGACGATATGGATTTTTGTATGGGAGTTATCACAAATCACAAGCATGTTGTTTTTCGTATATTTAAAAAAATCACGATAGATAAATTTCGGAAAAAGAGTATCAAAACTAGGACGAAGTGGGGAATTAATATGTTATTATTATTGAACCAAATTACGGAAAATTTTGACTTAAATTTGGGTTCTCTAATTGTGTCCGAGTTGCCCCATGCCTTATTATCTGAACAAAGGGTCTCATTTCTCACCAAACTTTCATTGAAGTTTGAAGTTTGAAGATCGGTTACCCAATAGCCCCAACTGTAATGAACTTGTTATTTGCTAATTAGGCCCGGAGAAACCTTATCAATTACAATGAAAATATGTTTTAGTAAGATAGATATTTACTAAAAATTGGACAGATAATTATTTTTGTGTTTTACTTGCCGATTTTAGAGATCTGATATTTTATATAACTTTTTTCAATGTCAACGATGACGATTTTCCGTTGTAGAACAGTCCAATATCGCACGATTCTAACCTTAAACATCGTTAAGTTAGTCTTAATCAAACATCTTTAAAAATCAAATTTCATATTATTTTGTTATTTTTCCTATTTTAGGGTTTTCCAATAAAAGGTGTTATTTTGAAAAGCCCGCTATTTCGGTAGATGTAATACACGCTTCAACAACGCATTGAAATTATTAAAATTCACTTGAGTGAATCAAATGCAAATCATCTTTGAGTGATGAGGCCCATTTGAGCAAAATTGTCGCATTTAGGGCTCGGAAAACCCAATAGTTATTGTTGAAAATCTTCTTTATCCTCAACGTGTGACTGTTTGGTGCGGTTTATGGTCCGGCGGAGTCATTGGACCTTACTTTTTCGAAAATGAGGCTGGAGCAACAGTTACGGTGAATGGATGGCTGTCGAGAGATGATTAATGATTTTTTTACTGCCGGAATTGGATGGTATTGATTTGGACAACGTTTATTTTCAACAAGACGGCGTTACGTGCCACACAAGCAATGAAACCATTGATCTTTTACGATTAAATACCAAAATAACACCTCTTATTGGAAAACCCTGTATTTGACAGGTTACATAAATACTGCGTTCACATATTAAACTAAGAGTTTTGTCCCCCGGGTCGGTAAAGAATGGATAAAAACAGGGACAGTATACCGAAAGCCCACCGATCCATATATTTGTATTGGAGCCTGCAAACAGTGCAAACGGGTTGTTCATAGACTTACTCGTATATGATATACTTCCCGTATGCAGTAAGGAGACTTTTCTCTACTTTCTATAAATGATACTTAATATAATACGCATGTATTATACACAAAAACCACCATATAAATAAATGAATAATTTCTCCAACTGATAGTGAAAAACCTATCAGAATTCTTTGCTTAGTTTCGAAGAACTACCCACACAGACAGTTAGACATGGTAAGCGACTTTATTTTATACTATTTAGAGATGATTTTAAAATATTCTAAAGAATTTATTATTTAGGCACGAATCACAAAAAATGGTAATTGACTTGATTTTAAATCATTTTTTATTGTATATTTGTTTAAGTATTTGTCTCCTGAATCTCTTATCAAATTATAATTCATAATAAAATAACTATAAATATTTAGGAATAAAGTATTTCAACAACATTCCGATTGAAATAAAGAAATTAAAGGATATTAACATACTTTAACTAAAACTGAAGTTACTCTTTCAGAAATAATTAACGAAATAATTGCCTGTTTTTCCCTTCATTGATATTTATTATCAGTCTATACTCATCTCCACAGTATTTAGATTTTGTCTCTTTATATATTGTTCCTATCATATATATACTTATTTATAGCATAATGATTCTATTTTTCTTATAATTAGTGTAACTCTCTCACCAAGCACAAGAACCAGTTTCTTCATTGGTGAGATTGAGAAAATAAATATATTTTGTAATGTAAATATATTTTTTATGTACTCATACTATATCCTGTACCCACTTTATATTTATTAAATAAATAAATAAATAAATTAAAAAAATTAATGTATTAAATTACCTATTAAAATAGTACCCATGGGTGAATTTGACGATGGTAAGATTCAGAGTAAAGGTGGCAAATTGTGATAACAGAAATCTGCAATACAGACAGTTTTATAAGCTACAAGCTGACTTGTGCAGAGATCACGCAACATACAACATTTCTCGCGTCTTTATAGTACTCGGTTTTTGGCGATTCCTTACCGACCCGTGGAACGACTGCCTGATTAAACTGTAATTCTATTGCAAAAAGTATTGTACATTATTGAAATAAGTACCTAATCCTCATATAATCTCCTATTATGAACGGCACGTCCGGATATCTATGCATATATAAACACACATCATAATATAATGCTTAATTAATCTATAATCCTTAGCTTATATCGTTGTTAAACTCGAAAGATCTTTGGAAATATCTTAGGTAAGAGCAGATTCATTCGCGAAGAAATTAATACAGAATCTGGAATAGTTGAATAATTAATGAGAATCTTGGCTTTGGTATTTGGTTGGGTAAGGTTATGTATATCAATAATGTTTGCCGGTATTGATTGTGTCCTTAGCTCTAGCAAAGTTGGAAAACAAATCACTTCGTAGTCTCATAGGAAATAGTTGTCAGATCTCAGATACTCTATAACATTGAAATGTACAATTTGTGTTGTTGTTTATCTTTCAGCTTGTTGGTGTTGTGTTCCAAGCAATCATATGAAAATATAATATTTGTTGGTACAACCTTTGATTGGTATATGAAAGAAAATAGCCAGGTCGCCTACATTCCGTCATAAACGAGGAACTAAATTTACGTATCTACCGATATCTTATGGAAAAGCTAACGAAACGCAAAAAAAAATCTATGTTTAGTCTCATGATACCATCTAAACCATGAACTGGTATCTTTTTATTGTTTTGGTTCAGTTAAATTTCAGCATTAAGGCGATGCCATACGTAGTAATGCAAAATCATGTGTTTTTGGTTTGAAAATTTGGTCGCCTAGAAATGTTTCAGAAGCTTTAGTTAAATACTGCGAGTAGAATACATCTTGACATAAGTCTTTTTATAAGCCCAGAAAAAAATAATGCATAAGGCCTATGAAAACTGCTTTAAAATTCAAAATCTCCTACTTACAAAACCCATTTTCGGTTATAATTTTATTGTATAATGTGGCAAATTAAGTTATTTATAAAATGATCGGGAAAAAATTAAATATTTATGCATAAACATACAGAAACTAAAATAAAAAGCACTTTTTGGCCATGTTTTTTTCTTGCATAAATCAAAACAGGCGGATGGTGTTAAGCGGGAATTTAAACCTTATCGCCATCTACGTAAGGGTTGTTATTGATAGCGGCTCACTTTAAAACATTACACGACGTAGTGCATCGCCTTAAAATAAATGTTTCGGTATAAAAACGCTTCATTCATTGAGATTGCATTTTTAAATCTTAAATAGTTTCATTCGGGACATGAGAATGGTGTTTCTCCTGAATGCGTAAGATTCCAATTTTTAAAGAAAGTTTTTTAGAATAATAATGGTTGCGTTCTGAACATGGGACTGGTTTCTCTCCCAACCGCCTTCGTGCATCGTAATCGTTATTCTTAATTCGAGATGTTAAAACTACATTCATAACTTCTCCCTCCCCCTAACCTTTGGCGCGACCAGAATGAATGATCGCAAATGAACAAAGTTTAGTGTTAGGTTAAGTGAGATGGATTTATCTTAATTCTAGGTCAGGTACTGATTCGCAAAGATAACGCGAATATCTGCCGGTGCTTAGTGTCTGTCCCCGTTGCCTTGCCTGCTATATAATCTTGAAGTTTGGTGACCGACTGCAAAGTGGGTGCAAATGCCCCCAGTGGGTATATAAAAAAATAATGTTAGATAAAATTATTTTCTTAATCCTTGGTTAGGTGACATTGAATTTTCTTAATTCTGTGTTAGGTGCTGATTCGCATTCTCTAAAGAACATGAATATCTACCGGTGCTTCTTGTTCCCTTGGCCTTGCCTGCAATGTAGTCTGGCGCCCTTGCACGCCTCTCGGTTGGTGAGTCTCCTGCTGCAGCCGGCCGTCTCAGCGCGCGTGTGCGACAGGTACCAGCGCTGGCGCCGCCGGTTGCCCTCGCCGCACGTCTTGGAGCAAGGTGACCACTCAGACCAGGCAGACACGGCGCAGGGATCGGCGTCGAGATCTTCATCTTGAACAAAATACGGGTTGTTATCCAGCAAGCATATTTATCTTAATGTCAGATGAATCATTGCCAAATTCATACTGTGAGGGAAATGATGAAATGGATTATGCATGCATTGGTATTAATTGTTACTTTGTTCAGATTGTTTCGACAGTGAACACGTAAACATAATCGATTTAATTTTTCTTGAACCTCAATCTATCAAAATTGTCTGACAAAAATCGATCAATAGAAAAGAATTGACAGAAGGTCGCCATAACAGCACTAATTTACGAAATCAAATCAACATTATACAGTTATTTTTAAGTTATTTTATAAGGTTGGGCAAGAGGTTTTTACTTTATAAAGATGCTTATTGAATTTGCTTTTAAACTCGAATTATGGTAGATTAAATAATAATTTATACATACGGTTTTACTAAAAAGCTTGGTGAAATTTTTATTCAATTGATAAACGACCGTGTATGTGAAAACCTTACTCATTGAAAATTAAAATAAAAACTGACATAATAGAGTTAGTGGAAAAATAAATTGCATATCCAGTCATAAAGGGTTGTATATCTTTCGTATAAACTTCAAATAATAATAATTTCGGATATAATATTATAAATATATTAAAAGTTCTATATTTTTCTTCATTTTAAAGATGTCGTGAAGAAGTACTAATTAAGAAAGAAGATAAAATTACCTTTTTGTATTTTTTTTTGTATTTTAATTATACTTTAATATTTAAAAATTGCAAAATTTTAATTTTATTCATGAAAAAAGTTGAAAAAAAAAACTTACATTTTAATGAAAACATCGAAAAATTTCAGAGAAAAAAAATCAGAGAACAATCTTTTTATGTTTTTTTTTTTGCAAAATAACTGTCACTTTTTATCTCGCTCAATTTCCAAATAATAACCAAAAAATCAGACTTTTTTTCAATTTACGCCCGTTTTTTTTCATTTAAATTATTGGATTAAACTGATATAAATAACACAAATGATATTGAAAATAACATTGTTGCGAGACATTTTTATTCGTAATAATTCTAAATAAAGAGTGTACAATGTGTAACAAAAACACGCCTCTACGAATATGAAGTGGTTTTTATGTAGTAGGACCAAAGGTTCTTCTAATATCTTTGAGTAGGACTGATTATATGTTAGGAGTGGCAAACTACTTCATATTTGCCTGCAAACATCGACATTTCGATTTCGAAAACACTAAGAAGTTTTTGATAACGTTGATAGATTTCATATTTCTACGCATAAATTCATCCTTGAAACGCAATATACTATTTCTATCTGAATTTATATGGATTAGCAGTCGGTTCAGTTCGATTCCACGTAGGGAATTATAAAATATTCACTTTGCCGAGACGTTTTAAAGTTTTACCTTTAAAATTAAAGCTAAATGGAATGTACATTTAATTATTCTAACCAACACAGAGTGACTGAATTAAAAGCGAGTTGGTAAAGCTTTCAACTCCGTAATTCTGTGACAGCGATATCCACTACCATTGTTTGCTCTTTGTCGCTGCTGAAATATTTTTACAGTCTAACAAGAGAATTACAACAGCGGGCTAGATTATACAAACTTAATACAAAATTACGAATAACCTTGAAAAATAACAAAAATATAAAAAAATTTACAGAACGAATGTCTTGTTGTATCTAATCATAATAAATGACATGTAGTATTCAATTTAATACTATAATATAATATACTAGCAGTTAAAAACCCGCTCCGCGGGTTTTTGCTGCTAGGCCCTGCGGGCGGCACTTGGTTGGGCTGCGCCCAGTTTAAGTGATACTAACAACAGTTACATTTAATAGATAGATATTAGGTCATTCACAGAGAGAGGGTGAGTATATATTGTTAAAACACGGAACAGGAAGGAGTTAATGAATAATAACATGCTCAATTTAGGCATAATAAGAATGACAGTTGTTTGAATAAATGAAATTTTACGTATTTGTGATGGATTATTTCAAATGATACACTATTATTGACTACATGTCTACAACTGATATTAACTGTTATGGTACCTAATATAATTTGCTCATAGGAGACTTGCAGTGCTTAAATATGTGTTACAACCGTCAATGTCTATAAGTTGAATCAATATCGTATAGTTTGTCACAACAATTAAAGATAGTTACAACAAAGTTGACTGAAATAATACATTATTACATATTGATTAATTGTACCCGTGTTTATGGATAAAAGGAGGGTAATTGTACAATATAATTAGCAGTCGGTTTTTTATGTGGTGTGAATTTTAGGTGTGAATTTTACTCCAACTGGTGGTAATTCTTTACCTAAAACTGTTACTGTATCTAATAAAGTTTAAAGTTAGATTATATATACACCTTCATCAGGAGAGTAAAAATCTATATATAAAGGTAGATTATTACAATATAGCGCCCCTGAGGTGATATCTCACAAAAGCGGCGCCATGCAAATTGTCCAATTAATAAATAAATATAATGTTTACATTTTATTATGTACGTATGCATTGATATACAATGGAAATAGATAAAATAATGTTATCCGATTAAACTTTATTTTATTAAAAAACAAATAACTTTTTTAACTTCACTTTATTATATACAACCAATACATGTTTCATGAACGAAGTATACACCGAAGTCAAAAATTTAATATAGATTACAATTGGAAAAAAGAAGTGGAAGGAGGGGGGAGGGGTAAGAGTAGGCTGGGTTTATAAGAATTAGGAATTACAATATGAAAGACCAGTTAAGTGGGAAAATATTTAAAAGAGAGTTTATAAAAAAAAAATCTTGTTAATTACATCTACTTTTATAAACATGTTCTCTTATTTCTAAAATTTCGAAATTATTTATTTGTGATGCTTTATATCCTGTGTGAAGTATTTTAAGGCCTGAAATTTTTTTTGCATATAACCATAAAACAATATATTCATAAGACAAATAACATTTAATAACGGTTATTCTAATAAATTGATAGTTGAAATACTAAATAAAATAATTAAACATATTATCTTCAAACGGTATTTTTAGCCTAGTTCTTAAGATATAAATAAACAATGGCGTAGAATTCTGTTTGTGGATAACGACACTTCTAAAATTATATATATAAACATTCCTGGTACTATTCAACCGGCGTTTTACACTAATAACAGAATGAATAAATATATTCTTAATAATAAAGATTGCGAAAATCAAACAATAAAATCAGGAGTTTATAAACTCAATTGGGCTGGATTGTAATTTATTTTACAAAGGTAGAACCAATAGAAACTTTGAAGTCAGAACTAAAAAACATCTCAGGGTTCTAAATGGAAATAGTGAATATGAGTTTGCAAATCATCTTTTGAATCACACTTTCCATAAAAATTCAGGTCTTAAAATACTTCACTCAGGATTAAAGCATCGCAAATAAATAATTTAGAAATTTTAGAAATTAGAAAACATGTCAATATAAAATCAGATGTAATTAATAAGCAAAAAAAAATTATAAATAATAATGAAAAATGCCATTGCAAAGTTGAACTAAACTTCCAGAAGAAATCTTATTATTAAACGCTTGATTTTCAAGTAATTTTGCATATTTAAATATACGCGCCAGTCATTTGATTCGTTTCTTCACCGCCAGAGGGGCGCTCAGTCGGCCACCTATAATGCGTATCGGGTATCGGCCATATTGAATTAACGCGTGCTTTTTTCGTCAAACGTCAAACGTAATCACGTAATTGTGGATAATTTTCACTGTAATGTAATTAATCAAATGGATTATGAACTTTCTAAGACATATTTTCTTCGATATTATCCAAAAATTGTATGAGCAGAAACGATATTTTTTAAGAAATATCGTATTACATGTGGCGATTCTATTTCAGTATGAAATTGTGTCTTAATCTTTAAAGTCTTATTTAAACACAATTTGAATTTGACCAATCACAGGGCCTACACCGTCCAGACGCTGGAGTAATAATATTATCAGATTATCTACCCATCAAAAAAAATATCTTCGATCCTTCATCCGTTTACTTCAACCATTATTATTTAGGTTGACGCTACATGAGCTAATGAACGAAAACATGAGTTTATGGTGCAAATGTGAATGGGAAAAGAAGTCGGGGATGCCCGAAGAAGACACATAGCACGATCAAATGAATCAAACACTTGAGTCGGGCCATGTCAAGAATTGTAATAATTAAAAAGTATGTATGAGACGATATATGAACGTGAAGGCAAGGAGTTTGTGCCAAGACCGAGTTTTTTGGCGGTTCATCCTCTCTGCCTAACCCTGCAGTGATAGTTAGTTAGCTATTTAATAGATGCTGTACCCATTCATAATATCCCATACAAGATTAATATTATTGACAAAATTTATTCAATAATATAAATTATAATGTCGATTTAGTAAAATGGCATTTATATCACGATAAAATTTCCTATTCAATATCATAACATCGGGATAAAATGTTTGGGGAAGCTATACAGGGTGTATCGGCAAGTACCCGACAAACTTTAACCAGCTATTCCTCAGCACATTTGGAGTAAGAAATTTTATGGGCGCTTTGCTGTCCGGTAACATTTTTTTTCCATTAAAAACAAAAAAAATAAATAAAAAATCCACACTCCGTCACTGTCATTTGCATTGTTTCTCGTGTTCAACAGCTGTTATTAGCAAGTGTGTCAAAAAGTGTCCTCGCTCTTTCATACACACTAAATAATAATAATTAAAAATGAGACGAATGGTGCCGTGCCATTCCGTTGTGATTGTAAAAGCGCGCCAACTTAGGTACGTATGTACATTATTCAACAAAACTCGAACAAAATATTGCCAGACGAGTTTTCAAGATTTGACAAAGGATAAAACATTGGTGACATGTGGTGAAAATATGAATAGTAATTTTTTTATTAAAAAAAAATGTAAAAAAAGAAAAACTTTATATCTGAATGATAAAAATAACATATTATTTTAGTGGTTTTCATATGGGGGTAACTAGGTAAGTACGAAATCATATAATATTTACACACTAAATCATACTTTTCTTTTCTCGTCCACCTATGCCACTACAAACTAGGCGAGAAAACACAGAAATGGTTTTTGTATGTAACTCGAAAACAATTATTATATTTTATTATTCGAACATCATAATATGTTCTGTGTTTGACAAACCGTGACAATTAATTTATCGAAAACAGTGTGTTTACAAACTTGCCGTCTTTGTTAGAAGGTTCTGTCATCAATTCCCGGTAGTTATTGCAATACAAATAGTATCTACTCGTACTTACTACAGGGTTTTCCAATAAGAGGTGTTATTTTGATATTAAATTGTAAAAGATCAATGATTTCGTTGCTTGTTTGGCACGTAGTTTTGTTGAAATTAAACGTTGTCCAGATCAATACCATCCAATTCCGGCCATGAAAAATCATTAATCATCTCTCGATAGCACAATCCATTCACCGTAACTGTTGCTCCAGCCTCATTTTCAAAAAAGTAAGGTCCAATGACTCCGCTGGACCATAAACCGCACCAAACAGTCACACGTTGATAAAGAGGATACAGAGGCTAAAGAGGCTTTTCAACAATAATTATTGGGTTTTCCGAGCCCCAGAAGCGACAATTTTGCTTGTTGACGAAGCCACCGAGGTGGAAATGGGCCTCATCACTCAAGATGATTTGCATTTGATTCACTCGAGTGAATTTTATTAATTTCAATGCATTGTTGAAGCATGTATCGTTCCATTTTTATAAATGGCGTAGTTTCTACTTGTCAAATCTCAAAAAATGACAGCTTCAAGAGTAACATCTACCGAAATAGCGGGCTATTCAAAATAACACTTCTTACTGGAAAACCCTGTACTACTAGAAGACAGCAAAACAATTCCAAATAACCAGCAGAAATGTTTTCGGCATGAAATTTGGCGAAGTATCTACCTAAGTATTAGCTGCTATATAAAAGCTAAAGCTAATTTATGTGGTAAATATATTTTTTGCATCTTTGCGAATTTGATAACTAACAAGTTAGTTCTATTTCAGAATTATGTCAAGAAACTAACCTTTACGAAGCATTGCTTTTATATTATGAATACATACACACGTTTTTTGTTATTGTCACACAAAGCAGAAAAACCGATTCTATTACTACGTTATAAGGTAAATAACGCGGACTGCGTTACATAATTGACAAATAATGGCAAAGGTATAAAAACTAAAATTTTGGATTGATTTTTTTGAACCGACCAATGAAGAAGCTACGCCTTGGTACATTGACATAACAACAATGAATTTACTTAGATTAAACCAAGGTTCGAGAAATTATAAAAAAATGTATTTACAATCCTCGGTAAAAGCACAAAAGTTTTTAAAGGTATTTTTTAAAGTTCACAGCGGTTAGCGTTCTAAGATGGTTTGAAAGGGAGATATGTTAATCAATTTAGGACGCGGGTTTGGGCACCGCCGCGCCGCCCCGAGAACCATTTATTGGATTTCCAACATCTCTGCCATAGGTCACTCCAAGTGGTTCGCTACGTTCAGTGATTTAGTAGGGGTGCCCAGGTTCATCTGGGGAGGTGGGTTCAGGGTGCGCCTGGCCACCAGCTGCATGGCATGCCAGATTGGGAGAGACTGGTTTGAGGAGACCTTTTGACTTCTGTAACTGGTCTTTCGACCCATCGCCTTGCGCCACAGTGGGAGGTATATATTCATATATACGTTACTCCTGGTCTACATACTGATCCCTAAATTCCTACCCAATCCTCATATCCTTTACCTTCATAGAACTTCTTCTCATTCCTTTCCTTGAAAAAGACCCTCCCCACGGCATCCCAAAAGGTGACTTCGGCCTCGAGGGAAATTATTTTTGTCTGAGCCTCCTGCGTGGAGTTAATATAAAAAAATCTAAATACGAATGTTAGAGGGAACGCGCTAATATCAAAAAACGATAATAATTAAGCGAAAATGGTGAAAATATTTAATAAAGCACGGCTCGTTTCAAATAGAGAAAAAAATTCTCGACAAATGCTTAAGTGGCATTTAATGATACGCTGTGAATTTTTTCATATTTATAATACAGGGTTTTCCAATAAGAGGTGTTATTTTGATATTCAAAAAAAATTTCATTTTTTAATATAAATGATCGAACGTTTATTTTATGATAAAGAAAAAGGTATGCCGTTAATATGCCGTGAAAAATAACATCAGTCAAATAACCATCACGACCACGCCTACAGGACCAGGAAATTTTCCATAACCAAATCGCAAAGTGGCTGCCTTATGTCCTCGATAACCTCACGAATTCCATTTTTGAGGTCTTGAATTGACGCTGAGCTGTTGACGTAGATTTTCTCTTTCACGTGGCCACAAAGGAAGAAGTTGCAAGGTGTTAAATCACAAGATCTCGGTGGCCAATTGTGATCACCTCTTTGAGAGATAACACGGTCCGGAAACTTTTCCCGTAAAAGATCAATGGTTTCGTTGCTTGTGTAGCACGTAGCGCCGTTTTGTTGAAAGTAAACGTTGTCCAGATCAATACCATCCAATTCCGGTCATAAAAAATCATTAATTCCTTAATTAATATTCATAATAACACCTCTTATTGGAAAACCCTATATATTAAAAAACAGAAGAAAACGTGTTTTTAATAATTTTCTAAACTTACTTTGCGATCGTTTTCTATGGAGGGAATTTCATATAATCACTGTTTCGGCTTAAAAAATGTATCGATATTGCCTCAAAATTAACATATATTTTTTATGAACTTAAAAATTTAAAGCGTTAAAAAGAAATATGTTATACATCGGTAAAATTCGAAATGCGTGGGCTTAAGAGCCAGTCCCTGGGGAGGAAAGTTCAATCCTCATTCTAACTAAAAAAATGTATGTTAAAATACCGATGTATTACACTAAAAGATTTTTGTTTTTAGGGGTTAAGTTTTTTCTTTTGTAATCCAGATTCCTGAATGAGTTAAATTATAATTATAAAACATAAAATGTTTATGAGTTTATAGTATGCTGGGATAGACGCTTACCTTATCGACCAAGCATACTATTGGGGTGTCATGTTGGATAAAATAAAGATGTTTATCTTTCATGCAATTTATGTTTATTGAGTTAACGTAACATATTCACACAACACTAAATCAGAAGATATATGGGCGAGGCACGCACGCGAGCGGCTAGCCCGGACCAGTACCCAGCAGAGAATGGCGACCACAGGAACCTCTACTCAGAAGGTAGGTAGTGCGCTGCTTTCGTCGGGGATACCATAGGAGAAAAATAGTATTCTGTGGCTACTGAATGCGCGCGTGGTGATTTCCCATAAGTTGTATAACCCAAGGTTATTTTATTAAAGACAAGGATAAAGCAATGATAAGGTTTTTCTTTCCCTTCATATTGTTCTATTCAAAATTGTTTTAGAAGTCAACATCGAAAAGTGCTGATCCACAGCAACACTCAAAACTTTCTGCAGATACAGAAAATCACAATAAAATATTGGGACTTGAAGTCGCTCGAAGTTGAATACTTCCATTTTCCTTCAGAAAAGTGCAAATTTCCGACTTACATTAGCGTACTTCGCTTCACACTCCGACACGAGCGCCGGAGAAAATCTGTCTCGTCAATTCGCTTAAGAGCCACAGTGAAATATTCAAAGTATCGCCTGCAGATGGGAAGAAAATATTGACAAGCCAAGAGAAATGTAAATATTTATGAGAGCTTTTATGTAGCAAATTCAGTGCAATAAAAGCAACAGACTTTATTGTGAAAAGTGTAACAATTATTATTGTTTCGTGCTTGAGGCGAGAGGAAATAATGTTACGCATTATTATACGGAAGTAATGTTTTTCAGTTGACATTTATAAGAAGCTTTTATGTATGCCATTTTTTAGATTTCTTGGGTTTTAAAATATGTCATGGTGCTGGGCTTTTCGTAAGCAAATATTTAAATCAATTTTTTTTGTAATTGATAGATAATGTTTAGAAAAATGTTTAGAAAAACTTATAAAAATGATTACTTATCTCTATACGCATCATTTACTAAACGTTTAAATAATATGCTTACTAAAATGATATCGTTTTTTACGACAACTAAAATTGAAAAAATTCCCCCCAAAGGTGATACACCTTTCGAACATTCAAAGTGACACTACTCGTGTAAGCATCATAGCAGCAAAAAATGTGATAAACCATTTAAAAACCTTGAATTGAATTCCAAATAACCAACAGTAATAAACAAAGAAAAATATCTGGCCAGGATGCTGCAGATCAAATATTTGCTATGAAAAAAAAATATCAAAGATTTAAAAAATATATATTCATGACTAGTTTCTTTGGAATACAAAAAGTTAAAATTAATTCGAGTAAAATTCTATTATAATATTCGTTCAATGGCTCTGATCGATTTGGGTTTCATCGATACCATTTCATAAGTACGTAACCCTTTCGCAACCCTATCACCGGGGAGATGAGAATTCAATGGGCAGCGTTACCGAGGCACAATTACCCCGGATTTAAACACCGATCGGTATCGGAAATGGCTGCCTGCAGTAAGGACCGGGGTGGGGGGAGGGTTTTTCATGTCAAGAGCCTTAAACCCACACCTACCGGACTTCCGTTAAATAAATCCCACCCGAGCGGGACCAACGCGTATCCCAATCGTACTTATAACAATCCAATTTATTCAGAGGGTGGTTTTTTTTTAATAAATTTAAAAATGCTTTTGTTTAAGTATATGAAAACAAAAAATAGTATATAAAGACTCCTGCTAGGTGTTGATGGTGTCAGTAACGGTAGTGCGATTATCGCTATTTATATAGTAAGAAAAACCTGTCAAGAGAGAGCGCGAAGAAATGATGACTACAAAATAACTGCGAACGGTTTTCCCTTGCCTCTAATTCATTATCCATTACTCAAGATAATGCACTGTATTAATCCCAGACGTATGTCTATTATTCAGTCATCCCAATACTTATCCCAATTTGAATTGTCAACATTATTATATTGTTATTTTTTTACTACAGGTAAACATATGTTTACAAGACAAGGTTTTATGCAAAACACAAAGGATAACAAATTATTATAAGCAATAATTATTAGCCTATAAATTAAAAAAATCTTCCGAGAAAAAATAAATCACAAAATCTAAATTCCCGTCAGCGGCATTTATTTTTTCTCTGAAGATTTTTTAAATTTATATTTGAGTTTCAGGCTAACAATTATTGTTTATAATAATTTATTATTATATTAATTTTATTATTCATCGTTGACCTAAAAATAGTAAATCCTAGACAGATTCGACGGCCGAACTTCTTCTAAGATATTAAATTCTTAGAACATACTCAGGCTTTAATTAAAGCTAAGAAATAATGATCATTGTTTTAATCATTACTTCATTATCGGCATTGTTATTTGTAGCCTATAAATTGTGTACCACGTATAAAAATATTTGTTGTTGGCATGTATTTAATTTAATTATTTTATAATGTTAGATTTTCACATTCATAAAAAAATATATATTTCGTATATTTGAGGTACGTTCCAGAGTGATAGATACATGCAGTATTGCCCTGGTAAAAGAACATCATTGAGAATTGAAACGTTGCTTTAAATTATATCATAAGATTGCAACGATTAAACATCCCAAATTAAAACATTAATGAGATATATTATAGACATAGACAAATCACACACTTACTTTCATATATTTTGGTTCCTTGGAACGGGCAATTTGCCTAGTTAGGAACCAATAATTTCGACCTGATAAAGTACAATAATCTATAATCACTAAAAATATTTTAATTATATCTTGTGTCATATTGTACTGTGTGTAAATCTAAAGGAATAAAATAAATAAAAAATAAATAAAAATTACTATAGCCATGTTTTGTGACCTGATATAAATAGCCAGAGGAAGCACCTGGCTATTCCCTTCCACTTCCGGACTTTTTTCCTCTCCCCACTAGTTTTAGCCTAGCCACACACTCCGATTGGGGATAGCGTAATCTCACGGATGCGAGCAGTTAGAAAAAAAAACATAAAAAAGTCACCGGATTCCAAAATTTCATGAACATTTTTACTCCAAATAATATCAAGAATCACTGGTAAAGTAAATCAAGTACGAAACTCAACAACCTGTATGTAAAAATATATATTAATGTTCTATACGAGCGTCTTTAGGAGAGGAAAAGCTAATTTTATGTTCGGTGGTACAAAAGTACAAGAATTTGATTAGTATTTATCTACCCAAATCTGTTTCGTCCTTCGGTGTGCGACAGCTTTAGAAGTTAGGCTTCGAATAATGAAATCCAATAATATATCCTTATCACTCTTTATAAGGATACATGACACGGCATTTCCACTCCTTCTTCTGTCTCACATCTTTCTCCTCCCCAATACCTTTTGCCTAACAACATGCTCCAAACGGTTGAAAGAAGTTCGGACTATTGTACGGTAAATATTTTAAAACATGTATGCGTGTATATAACATTATAACTACTATTAAAAAATTAATTAGGTCTATATAATGAATTAACAATACACATGAACATATTTGTTCACGTTTAGCCATATCTAAAAAAAAACAAAAATGATCAAAGATAAAAAAAATTTAAAGCAATAATCTCTTTCCTGCTGCGTACTGATTTGAGCTTTCCTTTGTACGGAATTTTTATTTTATTTTAAAACATCCTTTACCATTGACCCAGGCTAGGCAAAAACCGCAAAGGTGACGGGCTCCTTTTGATTGTACCATTCAGAACGAATGACTTAGTCAAGCTCATTGAACCTGATTACTCAGAGATATGTTGCCTAGATTCTAGATTATCAGACTCGATCCGTTTGTTTTTATGTCATCGATTAGTTGTCCAGAATTTGAAACAGAGCAAAGTTAAAAACAGTAAAAATTGGCAAACTTTCAGGTCAAAGTTGAACTAAATTTCCCTTTACAACTTCAAATGTGTACTCAAGCCTATTTGGCAAATGCAGGAGAAACTAGAAGGTATTATTAAAGCTAATTGAATAATACGATTGAAAAATGTTTGCTTAAGCTGAAACCTAACCTTAAACTAACCTATCCTAAGACAACATGCTAGTTGCTGGTTTTTCGTAATCATGATCTAATAATGTAACCCTAAATTTAAAACTGGATAAATTTGGTTTGTTCTTCAACAGTATGACGTTATTTTTAATTAATAAATAAAAATTAAAATTTGGTTATTTGTACCCGCTAAACAACTACAAAAAGCGCAACAAAATACAGTACCACGAAATATGATTCTGAACTTGGTAGGATTAAAATAATGCCAAATCTTTACAAAAAAGACGAATTCCGAAAGCAGAGCAAGTAAGAAACATATTATACTGGACACATACGCCAGTGACATTTACTGTAAATTTCAGGTATCCATTCTTGGGTAAGGATATGAAATAACAGACTTCATGAATTTCGTCGGGCAACTGACTGGTTGGGCCAGTCCTTATTTATAATTTTTATTTAAAAGTGTACAGTATTTACTTTACTTTTACATGGGGCTAGTTATTCGTTATTTTATTATTATTATTCTCTAAAAGGTCTGCATGGGAGCCTGGATCAAATAAATAAATAGCCGATTTATGTACAGAGGTACCTTGCAAAGGCAATATGACACGTGTACAAAGATTTAAAATCTTACCAATCATACGAGAACAGATAGAAAATTTCGTATTCATAACATTTTAGGTAATAATCCTCCGTGTAATGTAGTGTGAAAGTGTGTGCTTAATACGTTACTCTCAGTATACCACGAATTATACGCGTGGAAAACACGTCGAACGAAATAATCTGCTTCTCCGCTCACAAGAGCTATGAACATAAAGCTACTCGTATTTACCAACGTACCCTCAATGGGTCATTGTATCGTCACGGTATTGTGTAAATTTTAATTTCAAAAATATGAATGGCATCGAAGTAAGGCGGTCTGGGAAGAGACAGTGATTTGGTAATAAGGCGAACACATAAACACTCGAGAATTTCCGAACAAATTTTATTGAAAATACTTCTCTTTGCGCCTGAAATTCGAAATAAGAACTAGGCGGGGTGATTGAATTTCAGAATTGATGAAAATAGGGTGGAACGGAATATTGGCCAGCTGAGTGGTGGAGGTATTCTTGTACTCTATTTCAGCTTCAATCCATTGATTGAAGAAACATAATATTTTAAAAGTAAGCAGAAACCGTTTGATGAGTATTGAGTAATAATGATAATAGTAAAAATAATATTTGGCTGATTTACACAGCGCCGCTTTTGTGAAAAACACTGCATGGGCGTTTTACAAATATTATGTTTATTTAACGCTTGTGTTTTTTTTAAATTTTGGCCTTCCAAAGCCCTGAATCATTTTGTTAGGCCCGTTATACAAATTAATCGATATCGTACTGACGGCGGCCAGTACGAAAAAAAGTTTACAGAAATATCCTAATAACCCGTGAACTCTAGACTCAAATGCGTAGACTACTGCACTGCGGTGTTTTTCACTAGTATTTTTTTAAATATATATACACAAAAAAATATATCTAAGTTTACTAGCTGTACAACGCCTATGTTGATTTGGTAATTTATAGGAGTGGTTGTTCAGCAAAGTGCTGTTATACAAATTAAAAAAAATAATAATTAACTGGTTATTTACTTAGGTTGGAGTGTTTCGTAGAAATTTATGTAACATTTTCATACAAGCGCCGATCAGCGCCATTTTGTATTTTTTATCTGAGAGGTCCCCGTTAAACGCCCATTCTAGATGTGTTTCAACTATCATGTTATTATTCTTGTCAGCTGATCACAATGTGGTAAAAAGCTGAAACGGATATAAAATCGGGGCACAAAGCAAATATTTAAAATGTCAAGAAATAAAATGGCGCTGATTGGCCGTTTGACGATAGTGTTCCAGTTGAATTTTTGGTAAGAGTTGTTAAGATCGATTCTATATTAAAAAAGCTATCATAATTTCCCAAAGCTGTTTGAAATCTGCCAGTCTGACTGAAGGTAATTGTCACTGGCGTAAGCTCTTTTGAGACATTGCCTATCTCTACGCCATTGTTATTGCATTCGTGCTGCCACCATTTGAATTCTATTAGAGATATAATCGTTATTCGGGCAATACAATGCTGTTCCCGGAATTTAAAGCAATACGCTCGCAGTAATGTATATTTATGGTAGGCATTCACTTTTGTTTATTTTTCCTGTCTGTAGTCACACAAAAACAACAATGGATGATTTTCAGATTTGCGTAGAGAAGACGGTGAGAATGTAATACAGGATTTTCCAATAAGAGATGTTATTTTGATATTCAATCGTAAAAGATCAATGGTTTCGTTGCTTGTGTGGCACGTAGCGCTGTCTTGTTGAAAGTAATTGTTGTCCAGATCAATACCATCCAATTGCGGTCATAAAAAATCATTTATCATCTCTCGATAGCGCAATCCATTCACCGTAACTGTTGCTCCAGCTTCATTTTCGAAAAAGTAAGGTGCAATGACTCCGCTGGACCATAAACCGCACCAAACAGTCACACGTTGAAGATAAAAAGGCTTTTCAACAACAACTCTTGGGTTTTCCGAGCCCCAAAAGCGACAATTTTGCTTGTTGACGAAGCCACCGAGGTGGAAATGGGCCTCATCACTCAAGATGATTTGCATTTGATTCACTCAAAATCACTGAATTTTAATAATTTAAATGCGTTGTTGAAGCGTGTATCGTTCCATTTTTATTAATGGCGTAGTTTCTACTAGTCACATGTCAAAAAATGACAGCTTCAAAAGTAACATCTACCGAAATAGCGGGCTACACAAAATAAGACCTCTTCGTGGAAAACCCTGTATAATCATCTTACACCCTTACTAAAAAAACGTGTTTTAAATTTTATACAACTGATTTGATTACAGTTAAGTTGAGGTATCTAAAATGTGCAACAAATTGTTTATTTTCGAAGTTGTCGTCAAAATAAATACTATTTTAAAAACAAGATAATTTTCAATAATAATAACATTTGTTTTTCTAAAAAATATTTTTTCATTATCAATCATGAAAATTTTAACAAAAAACTTATCGGCACATTTTGACTCAAAGCGTCAATAATTTTGAAGAAAAAAAAACGATATTTATAAACCGCATTATTTTTGTGTGGGTAATTAGTAAGAAAATTGTCACTTCACTGCATTCAATAAAAACATACAAATAATGGTTTTAACTTTCAACTACTGTCAATGAAAAATACCGCGAATTTGTAATAAAGAACTTTGACATTTTATTTTTATTTGATTCACGTATTTATGTATAAATATTTGAGACAAACTAAGAAGAATAATTACTTACCTTTCCTATGATGAATAAATCATATATCTACGAAATACATAAAAAAGAACTTTTATAATTTGTGTGCGCCCCGGTCAGATCTGTCCTTCAGAGCCTATAATGGAACATGATGTTTGTGGCTAGTAATGTCCTACCGATGCCTGAAGGGTTAAAATATTCGTAAGTTAGTCTACCTACTATGAAAAAAGCCTTCACAAATCACCAGGTAAAATCATGTAGATGATGGGTTTGAGGTCCTCAATTTCTCGTTAGCTATGGCTTATACTCAGAGGGTTTGTATTGTTTATTTATTATTGGCAAACACATTTTCCAAAATACCTTATTGATTAAATCAAGTTATAAATGCTACAGTAGTGTAGGTATGTTCACAATCATTAGAATAATAATCTCGCTTGAAATTAATTAAACCGTACCGTCACGCAATTAGGTAATTGAAGTTGCTGATATTAACTAACTAATTTTCAATTTAAATAGGGTTGAAATAAACAAATTCATTGTTTGGATTACTTTCATTATTAATTTATTTGTATTAATTACTAAAACTCTTTGCTTAATTTTAGTTTATTTCACATTTGAATATATTTCTATCACTTTTATTAAATACTTTGATATTTATAATTTCAAATATTAAAATAACACATACTTTTACTCCAAATGTCGAAAAATAGTGAAGCATGCGAAAATTAGGAAACATATTCCTTTTATTTAGGGAATTTGCAAGGAACTGTGACCTCACTTATCTCGTTTGTACAGTAAAAATTATAACATTACATATAAATTAAAATTATAACATTACACACATATAATATTAATGCTATTGAAAAAATCATAGAATTATTATTAAAATCACGTGGTAGCAGTCAATTTTAAAAAATATATGTCTGAAATAACCTTACTTTTTAAAGACTTTCAAGGAATTCCACATGTCAATCTGCTGAAATGCAACGTTGACAGTTATTGGAATCCAGCTTAAAGTTTTTTTTTTCAGTACCAACTCGCATCTAAATTTTTACAGTCTTTATACAATATGTTACAAAAACACGGTTTAACGTTTATGAAGTGTTTTTTTCAGTAGGGCTGTAGCTTTATTTAAGTTTAGCTAAGACAGAAACTAAGCAGACTCCTGAAAATTTCGCTTTCGCGTAAATACGCGAATTTTGTGATTTCTGCGGAGAAAATGCAAATCCTTCTGGTAAATCTTCAAATTGTTCGCACAATAGTTAGATAGGTAGGTTTTGTAGATTTGTAGGTTTAGAAATATTTATTTTTCTATGGTTTTGAGAAACTCGAATAGCCATAAAATGGAACGCATAAAACTATACGTAGAAAACTCCGAGTACAGTAATAAAAAAAACGACTTAAAAAACAGATAAAATGAGTATCATCGTTTTTACAAAATATCACTGTTTTTCCTGAAAATTAACCCTAATTTTCACAAAATAGAGATATGTTCAATGTTCAGGTCCCTGGTACTTAATAAGTACCTAATGATGAATAAGCAAATCTTCGTGATATTAATATAACTTTGAGATGTTTGAGTGAATGAGCCGTCATATACTTCCTTTGAGTCTGCCAATCTTTCACGAAAATGCCTCTCTTCACTTAATGTAATATTTGATACAAACAAAGGCCGGCAAATTAATACCCCACATTAATTATCATTCCATCAAAATTAATCTTCGTTAGGAACAACAGTAAGAGTATTGGTAATCGTCAGTTCCCCTTCCCCTTAGCCTGAAGTATCCAATATGATAGCTTCAGACATAAAACATCAGTCAGATCAGTGAGAAGGGAAGCCGGGGTCGTACCACCCTTCCACCCTTCTAATTACGTTGGGGTTGCTAGACTGCTAATGATTTGCTTGTTCAAAGAGTTTGCAGGAAAAATACTTCGTCATGGCGGATATATTCTGAGAGGGTACTGGGTACTGCCCAGCGTCTTTGAGTTGTGGCGTTCTACTGAGGCGAAAGATAAATTGTTTTCAAGTCGAAACTCTAACTAATCTTCAGAATTTACTTTACAAAAAATATTGATGAAGCAACGTGACGAGTCGGATATTAAAAAGTTTAAGGCTGATCTTTAATCTGGTTAGCGAGTCGTGACAGTGTTCTGGAAAAATACATGAATACCTTATAATTAGTGTATTTTCCATTAATTATCCCGCAGCCATGTGGGGGAGTAGGTAGTACCCAAAATTACTATCCTCGTTATATTAGCCTAAATACTTGACATATTATTTTAGTATTTTACATATTCCTGCATAAATACATAAGTACCATTAATAATTTACTGAATAATTGGGATTTCTATAGTTTAAAATAACACAGAAAAATCACGGGATCGTCGGAAGACCCACTTGGTTACAGAGGTTTCGTTTGGCATCTTGGCCTGTCAAGAGTTAAAACATCACATTATTTTATTATACAAGTAGTAACTGTAGAATCTTCTAAACAAACCTTCCTCCATTGAGTGAATTTTGTTTTTAATATTACAATATGTTGTGCACAAAAAATTGTGTTCAGTAGGTAACTAAACTACATTCGTGTTGGTTGGCGGCGTAAAACTTTTATCAAAAATAAAAAACAAACAAACAGTCAATTTTCAAGCATTCGCCATAGCAATGGTACATAAAGTGTTATTTATCTTAATCACAGGTAAAACTGATTTCTAAAAGAACTCAGTCGCAAAGAGACAAGTATTTACCACAATAAGAACATTCCCAGCGAAAAGAGCTTTGTACTCAACACTTGATGAATTGCTGGTAAAAATTATTTTGTAGCAGAGTTTTAACACTTAAGCAATCCTTGAAAGTACTTTCTCTAACCATTTCGATGTCAATAACTACTTGTGTATTACTTTAATATAAATTATAATATTATATACCTAAAACGATTCGGAATGCTATAAAAATCGACAATTTTTCGATGGATATTGCGGTAAATAGATTAAAATTTTTGAATGGATTCGCATTATTGGTGATCTGCAAACAATGAAAATAAACTCGAAACAAAGTTAGAATTAATTTTTTTTTGTTGTTGTTTACGTCTCGCGTAGAAGGGTTTTATCAGCAGAATTTATTTGCAGTGATAGGAGAGATAAGCGCCACTCCAGCGCATTCAGTAAACTTATTCCGAATCTTATTCTGAATCGTGGGATTAGTAAAAGTTTTAATTGAAAATAAACAAAGTCCTGCTGTATCCCAAATAAATATGCAAATAGAAAACACACCATCCCCGAGTCACGCCGCGCAGGGAAATCGCTGTAGGTAGATAATAAACCTTAATAGAAAACATACTTCTTGGACGTGGAATATTATCATCTTTTGATCATTTCTGTCATCACTCTATTTATGACTGGCGTGTGTTTTATTGATATATTCATCACAAGGTGGGTTGCTAAAAAGTATTGAAATAACAATTTTTGTTATGTTAAGCTTTGCTAAGCACCCATGCGGTTATTTTATCTTCTTTAATCCAATACATATATGTTTAAAACAATATAATATATTCTTTATGTAAGTTTATTCCCGTTTATTCTCTATAGACTCTTAATTCTTATTAGTTTCAGGAGTGTTTAGAGTATGGTTTAAATGTTGAAAAAGTTGAAAACGCCCGAAGAAAACTTAACGCATTATCTCTGCACTGGAATGAAATACGGAGTCGAAAATAAGTCAAAATAATGTAGTTTTACTATGGAAACAATGTGGTGTACAGTATTGAATGGCAGAAAAAGTTGGAGACGCCCGAGGAAGAACTGGCACGTTCAAGTGAAACAAAACTTACGAAAGTAAACTTCTTCAATTCTTTAGAATAATATTATTTCCACCATAAGAACAAACCTAGTTTTCAGGAACCTACTTAGAAAATCACAGCCTCAAATCTTTACTCCAAACCATTCATATAACCCCGAGCAACGCTGGATACAAGTTAGTTAGTATTTAAAAAAAAATGGCATAATCAAACTTAGCAAAGTTTTTTTTAAATGCTTTATGTCCCTTCCTCATATAACATTTCAGAATTAGATAGAAGTGAGTGAACGCTAAGCAACATTTTATTTCAAATCACCCATTATTTATACCTTTTCTTATTAAGACTTTCAATAGGTAAATTCTAGAGAATAAAGAAGCCAGTGAGACTATGGCATCCCCAATTGGGGTATGTTGTGAGGTTGAATGTAGTTATTTATATCTGGTCACCAAACACGGCTTTAACCATTTCAAGAATCGTTTCAATTCTGAAATCAGAGCGAAACTGAAAGTATTATTGTGTTAGTTATTCTGCCACGTTAGTTACTTCTGATTAAAATTGTTTAAAACCTACCTCTTTAATGTTTTGTTTCGTTTGGCCATTTTGTGGTGCTTAGTAACAATGCGAAAAAAATTAAGGCTGATTTTTTTCACGACACTTTAGTTCATTTAATACCTACACATTTTCTTCTCAGGAAGAATTTTTTTTATAAAAACGTTTCCATTGTTTTAAAAGTGATTGAGTACCTAATTGATAATCTGATGAGGTTTATGGTAAACACACAAGGGCCATACAAAGTTGTTTGTCCGTAAATTTTGAAGAACTTCCGCTAATTTTCAAATGGATGTTTTCTGTTTGCCCTACTCCAGAGTTTTCTGAATTATTAAATCTATTGATGCTGGTACCAAAGTTTAACCAATTAGTATTTTATATTAATCCTTTCCGTCAAAAAGAACCCACATAACAGTAAATAAAAAAACTGCGCTATAAAAATGATCCAATTATTATTTAAATGAAAAAGGTTTTCGTGGTAGGCGGACAAATATAAAATATTTTTCAGAAGAGTCCGTTTTTAATTACACCAATTTGAATATAAATCGAAGACCTTTTTGTGTGGAAAGTTTCAAGAAAAACAACGTTTTTTGTTAGAGAAAACTCCCTCGGTGCAAGCGAAGGGTTGATATTTCCTCGACGATAAAGCAAACAAAATTAAACTTCGGATAAGCGCGATAGAGACAAAGTGAAGGGCGGAATAGTCGATCACTCGGCCGGTTCATTCCACCCGAGCATCGTTACGCCACTGGAACTACCCGTTGAATAGGGTTGACGCCACTCACAAATACAAAACAATAAGTTAATAATGTTATTCATGGTGAACAAATATTTGTTTTCGTGTTGATATTTTGCAAACCGAAAACACGCTCGACTTATATTTATTGTTTTTTATGTGTTAAAAAGATTCGGAATCAATTTAAGGCGATGCACTACGTCGTGTAATATTTTGAATCGAGCCGCCATCAATAACACTCCTTATGTAGATGGCGATTAGGATTAAATTCCCGCTTAACACCATCCAGCTGTTTTGATTTAGGCAAGAAAAAAACATGGCCAAAAAGTGCTTTTTATTTTATTTTGTGGATGTTCAGACATAAATATTTAATTTTTTTCCGATCATTTTATAAATAACTTCACATTATACAATAAAACCATAACCGAAAATGGGTTCGTAAGCAGGAAATTTTGAACTTTAAAGCAGTTTTCATAGGCCTTTTAAATTATTTTTTTCTGAGCTTATAAAAAGACTTATGTTAAAATAATCGATTATTTCAAAGGCCAAGATGTATTTTACTTGCGGTATTTATTTAAAGCATCTGAAAAATTTCTAGGCGACCAAATTTTCAAACCAATAACACATGATTTTGCATTACTACGTAGTGCATCGACTTAAAGTTGGTACAAAACAACACGGAAGAAATGACATCATTCTTTCCAGGAGGTCTAGCGCGGACGATCAATAAACCCCTATATCATTACGATATTGATAAAATCAATCACCTAGTCAGAAATTGATTCCGACAGTTGATAGACAAGAGCCGCTACTTTTAACGTGGCCTCCAAGGTAAGCTGACAATAAGCACGATTTTTTTGGATAATGTCGTTTGATATTCAATATAACTGAACTTACTAAGCTCTTAGAACTGAAAGAAATCGTATACACGATCCATATACTTATTAAATCAATCTAAGAATCGACAAATTGATTCCGTTCCAGCACCGATAAACAAAAGTTGTTTGTTATGTCTGTGAATAATAACCTCATGAAATAATTAATTCTCTTTTTAGTGTCAAAAAGAACATGCAGACGGCCAATATATATTAATGTTATACAGTTACAATTTATTAGTATTAAATGTTACGTAGACTTCTGATGTTTAGAAATATCATTTCATAGTATCATGCACCAGTGTTGCCCGCGTATGGCGATTTGCATTATTTGCATTATTCTTTTTTATATATGGCTCAGTTTTGTAGTTATTTAAGTTCTTATTTAAATTCTTCTGTATATATTATAAATATTGTGATTTCTCGTTATTTGTATGCTTTAGTAATATATTAATATTGTTAAACTGACCTGCTGACAAACTGTTTTGGCAGTTTAGCGGGTATAAATAATAAAAATAAAAAAAATAAAAAAAACATCGGTCTAGATATCAATAGTGCGACAGTGCTAAGAAAATCTGTTTTAAATCATTGGTTTTCAATTCTATCAATACGATGTTTACACTGTGCTAGACCCCTTATTATTATTTATCTTATCATTTGGTGAAAAATTGCTTCGATTGACCGTTTCATGTCCATTTTATTGCACATACTTCAGTACGCTTTTGTCATTTTGTCATGTAGATTTGAGTGGAAACCAATATCGCCACAGCCCTAATTTCCCTTGGTTCTAGCCCATTTAGCACTCGTTTAATTTCTCTTATATCGTATTTCACCATTCCATTTGAATTTTTTGAAGACGAAACGCAGTTTTATATTGAAAATTTTCACATATCACTAATTTTTTCTATCCAATATCTTTACTAAACTCTGATTAATTTTGTCAAATTCTGATATTCAAATCAATCGAATCACCACCTATTCCATTAAAGCGGTTTTACAAAACGTACGCCACAGTGATCTCAATTCTACTACTTTCAGTCTAATATCATCTTCACTTTTCCGATTTCACACTTCTTACCATCAGACTGACACATATCATTAACATTAATCATAACTAGCAGATAAAAATCCGCTGCTGCTGTTTGAAAATTTCAACAGTTCTTTTTGAAAATAACAGAGAGCGCCACTTCAGTTTACAACAATCCAAAACTACAGTCATTAAAATAATAATACTATCAGATATGTTTGTTGGGAATTCGCAGTAATTTAACCCTTTTTATATTCGTTCAAACGTTGTTCCCATCTTGAAAAAAATCTCCGTTTGATGAAGGATTTCAAATAGTTTCTTTAAGAATTTATAAATGAAATTTTTCATTGTATAACTAATGGCTTAGAAAATAAAAATAAAAAACAGAGTTTCTGCAACCCCTACATAGGATTACGGGGTCGGCGAACCCGTAGACTAGAAAGCGGACATGACAGCAATTCAGTAGTTTCCTTTGTGCCGTAACACCCTGTTTAGCGCGAGACAGGCATAACAGAGTAGAAATCATGTTCGATCACTATCGCTATCGCTTTAAATCACTGTCCACAATTTATTGACAAGATTAGTGTATCGTGTTGCTATAAAATTAATACGATTTGCACCGAGCACTAGATATAATAATTACGATCATGAAATATCGATTTCGAGAAATTTTTATTATTTGTCTACTACTAAGCATTTTATAAACTAATTACGGATGGTTTATTCAAAATATTCATGGGTTAGCTGCAAATTTAGTACCAACTGTAACAATCACGAAAATAGCAAGGAAAAATTTATTTGTTACTACCTAATGCTTCTGCATACAATTCCGGTTTTGCAAACAAAAGTTATTGTGAAAACTTGGGATGACTAGTCTATGGCTTACCTTGAGGGAACCATTGTCCCGTTGTGACGCTTATGTGTTATGAAAAGTATCGCATAAAATAAAGTTATACTATATTTATAAAACCAGTCCGTATGTGATATGTCTAAAACTTGTCTAAAAGTTGTAATAACATGTCCAAGGATTTATTATTTCAATGGAAAACATTTTAGCTGTGTATTTTGAGCACAGCCAAATCATTTGGCATTCAAATATGAGTTAGCGTTAGGGGTAAAAATAAAACTTTAAACGAAAATTAAAACATATTTGATAAAATTATTATTTTTAATACAAACCAAATATGTGTAGAGATTTTTTAAATTCTTTTGAAATTAATGAAAACTAACTGTGTCAGCCTCGTGTCATCGTTATCAATTGGCTAAAAGTTATAAAATAATAATATTATAATTATAATAATAAGAATGATAAAATTATCATTTTATCATTCGGAATAAGCTTTACCTCCTATCTTTAACCTTCAACATCCTTTCAGTATTCTACTACTGCTCAATCCATGATATGTTTTAGTTCTTACATCACTCCGTACACGGAGAAATTGATCTTGTTAAAAAATTGATAGCATGCCAATTTTCAGATAAAATATAAGTTATTCAGAATATATCGAAAACTCGTGTTTTTTCATAATAAATATCATGAAGGAATGTGACAATATCAGTATGTCCAATATCAATATTTGTATGGACATGTGTTGCGCCGTCCTCATAAAACATTCGCTTTTAACTGATATTTTGTTGGAAAAAAATCATTTTTTAAAGGCCTGCAGTTCCGTTTCTAAAAGGAAGACGAATAATTTGACCAGACTTTAATAAATAAACAGTATTTTATATCAGTAAGTTTTCTTCGTTTCAACTCGCTTAAGATAAATATGCCGATTTACTTATCTTTACACTTTCAGAATTTTCTTTTGCTTTTTTTAGCGCCTTTCAGCTTACCCTTGACCCTTGCTCAACACAGTATCTTCGATAATCTCTTGAACAACCACATTTCTAAGGCTTTAATCGCATTCTCTGTAAATGTTTTCAATGTTCAAGTCTCGAATACTAGCCTCAAATGCAATATCAGATCCTTCGCCACCTCGGGAAAGGTTCATTGATCGATAAAAAATTGGGCTTACCTAATTAAAAAATCCACAAACCAATTTAACTTTTCTCTATTTCCACGTTCAGGAATTAAGCCATCTATCAAACAATTGAACTAAGCACTTATCATATCACAATTTCCTCGTAAGGGTCAGCACAGGGAAATTAATGCAATGCAGTAGCGCAATGAACACGTTATAACATTTACATTCATTTAATTTGGGATCGTATTATGTCTTTTTAAGACTCAAGAAGAGTATAGATACAACCATGAAATAAAAATTAATACACTTTTTTGTAAACGGTTATCGAGGATAAAATCTTTTTTTAAATAAGGCAGTTTTTACAAAAAACCAATATAATAAAGGCACCATCAAACATTGTTGGCCATTTCCCCGTATTTCGCAACACCGTGTGCAAACTACAGGTCTACTTGCTTCAAGGCCTGTAATTAATAAATTAGGTAAGGTAAATTCCGTGAAACACTGCGCGTGCTCTTTCAGGGTTTATATTAGACATATTAAATTATTGCATATGAAACCGGAAACCTTTCATATAAAGCCTTCTGCGTAGGTTCTGTAAGGTTCTTTACGGTCGCGTTTATTTATCGATGTGCAAATATATTAGGATTTCCCTCTCCAGGAAATTCTACCCTTCGGAATCGTTCCTTTTTAAGGGTGTTCCATTTTATGGCGGCATTTTACGCGCCATTAAAAATAAGCAATGGCCAACTTATATTTATCAGCAGATTTTCATTTAGATTACAAGCGAGTTTTTCTTTTTAGATCGTGATTGTAGTAAAATCCCCAAAATATTACCATTATTATTAATTAAATTGTTTTCTGTTTTTTGTAAATCTCAGATGGAAAAATAAAAATAATGAAAGAATATTTACATTGTTATAATATCAAAGTCAAAGTTAGAGGTATACTGAATGATAAATTTATTTTAATGAATTTATTAGTTTGTTTTACGGTATTTCTTACAAAATTTTGGACGCAGTCATTTTGATATAATTCGTCACACGTGGCACACTAATAATGATAAGATCCGTCACATGTGGCACACTAATAATGATAAGGGCCATCACATGGAGAAAAATGACATGGAGAAAAAGGGTGTAATTGATTTATAAAAATCATGTTAAAAACGTGTTTGCACCCCCTTTCATAACAAACCATCAGAACATTCAGAATATAATATCTAAACACGCGTTCAGGTAGCTGTGCTTATCATAATAAATATAATAACGAAATGCGAAAATATCAGAATTTTTATAAATATGTGCTTCAACATCACCATAACGCATTCGTGTATTATTTATTTACTTTTCATTATTTCCATACTGGGCTTTTACAAGGAAATTGACACATTATAATATTATAACGTTTTAACACTTGATATTGTAAATAAATCAATTACCAACAGTTTGTTAGGATACCTCTCAATTCATTGGTTAAAGGCCGGCAGTTATTTTTTTAACATGAATACAAATAATTTGAATAGATTTTTAATAACTTAGCAATATTTTATATCAGTTAGTTTACTCCATGTAGGTATTTCTTGACGAACACCTTTTTATTGATACATTAGAAGCATTTTTTTTATAAAATATTATTTGGTAATGTGAGACTCACTGGCTGCTTACCAGTGCTGAGGAACCCTGATAGAACCCTATTAAAAATATATAAAACTTTGAAAATTATCATAATTTCTTAGAAAATTATCATAAGTACTTTGTGTAAGATTGATGTAATATTCCCATCATAAGGATTCTGCGAAAGCCATTAAAATTGTATTTATATAGCACCTGTTCTAGAAGTAAATTTATAATATGCGAGAGAAGCGAAAATGATTTATTCGTTCTAACTTTCATCTCTTTTTAGTTACAGCCCACGACGTATTTTGAAGTTATAAACTAATTATTTTTTGACACCCGGTGTTCAACGATGGTAATAATTTCAAAACAATGCCAAGAAAATAATGAAGGAAATTCATAACATTATTTACGACGAAAGAAAAAATTACATTAAAAATTATCTTGTAACTGCTGCTGTTAAAGAAGGTTAAGTAGTAATGTATCATTATACGGAGAAATTGCTTATTAGCATGTTTAGTTTTTTATGGTTGTTTATGTGAACAAAATAAATATTTTAAGGTGATGCCATACGTAGTAATGCAAAATCATGTGTTTTGGTTTGAAAATTTGGTCGCCTAGAAATGTTTCAGATGCTTTATACTACTAGTAGAATACATCTTGGCCTTTGAAATAATCGAGTATTTTTTAGATAAGTCTTTTTATAAGCCCAGAAAAAAATAATGTAAAGGCCTATGAAAACTGCTTTAAAGTTCAAAATCTCCTACTTACGAACCCATTTTCGGTTATAATTTTATTGTTTAGTGTGGCAAATTCATTTATTTATAAAATGATTGAAAAAAAATTAAATATTTATGCCTGAACATTTACAAAATAAAATAAAAGGCACTTTTTGGCCTTGTTTTTTTCTTGGATAAATCAAAACAGGCGGATGGTGTTAAGCGGGAATTTAAACTTTATCGCCATCTACGTAAGGGTTGTTATTGATAGCGGCTCAATTAAAAATACTACACGACGTAGTGCATCGCCTTAAAAGACAAATTAAATAGACGCTTCTGATATTTGAAAACTAAACTAATTTGGAAACAAAGCTAATGTTTAAAATGTACAAGTTATTAGCTAAGTGCACAACCATTTATTTTACAGGGCACTGCCTAGCACCTAGCGGTCAGTAGTAAAGCTAGGGCCTATTGTTAAAACAGGTGTTTTAATTACCATTGGCTTCTATGACAGTATTTGTTTGGATAATTAGATTGTCAATGTGTGTTATTTTGATTAGGTTATAAAAAGCCTCGCAGAGTGGATTTTTTCACTTCTTCTCTCCAAAAAATAGTAACAGGCAGGAATTATGGTCAACTGACCACCTGTAAAAGTGTTTTGCCCGGGTCGGGAATAAATTTAAACTCGTAACATTAAATAAAGTACAAATGCAGTTTTGTGCAACCAAAACCATGCGTCTGTTATTCTGAAGACTCCATCAAGCCCCAAACTATTCTCAACAGCTAATAAGTTAGAAGCTGTTGGAATACGCAATGAGGAACTGTTAGAAATACTGAAAAGGAACTTACTGATTTGTTTCAAAACAAGATATTTTTGTAACTGAAGATTGTTTAGTCGAAATATTCATGGATAAAATTATTTTGAAAATGGTCTATGGCAATCATCCCAAAAAAATAAAGTGAAATACCCGAACATTTCAAATACTGCTCGTATCAGCTGCGTCTGGGGAATGACCCTTTGCCAAATTGACAATAATACAAAAAATATTTGAGATCAAAGAAGTACATTTTGGAAAATGTCTAAAATTTCTGTTGAACGTGATATTTCTGATGAATTTACTAGTTGCCTGAGCGTAGAGAAGTCCTGTTCTAACTCGACCGTTTGGCATTTCAGGTGTCCGTAAATTTGTTTGCACGTTCTGTTTCAAATAAGCTTTATGTAGACTGGAGGGCTAACTTTAACTAGGTGAATAAGTTTGATTGAGCTTTTCGATCTTATGGTACAAACATGATGAAAAAAGTTAAGTTGAAAATTAAAAGATAAAAAAGAAGATAACAAAGAAGTGACATTGAGATAGTGTCGTTTGTTTAGAAAAAAATAATAATTCCTTATTCCGTTAATTTTAAATAAAAAATAGTACTTAAAGTGTTTATTAATTAAGTAAGTACGTACAATGTGTTCACTCTTTCCTCTCCTCAAAAATTACATCTACATTATTTTTCTGTGGTGAGTTATCATAAAAAAATTAAAAAAATTACATCACGGACCTGCTTACAGATCTTCAGAGATGATTTCAGAGGATTTTTTCGTTTCGATTTATTAAATAAATAAAAAAAAGAAAAAAAACTGCTGGTTTTATTTTGTATTTTTGCAAACACGTTTGAACTTAAAAAGAATTATAGATATTATAGTTAAGAAAAACGTTTAAATCAAATTTTACTAAAAAATAATTGAAATGGAGTACAAATTTAACTGAACAAGATTTAAATCACGACAAAAAATACAATTGAAAAAGCACGTTTGAACCACGAACAAAAATAACAAAACAAAAATAAAACAATAACAATAACAAAAATAACAACAACAAAAATAACAACAACAAAAATAACAACAACGAAAATAACACCAAAAAAATGTCTGAATAACCTTCAGATTTTAGATATTTTACAGGCATTATAATATAATATTATCAAGTACCTAGAGTAGAGCAATTATTTGAAGCATTATACATTTACATCGGTATACGGCCCCTTACTCGAGATTTGTTTGACGAGCTATATTGAACCTGTACGAACTAATTACAATCTGTCATTGCTTTACCAATCTTCAATGGAAGGTGCCCTAAGGAAATAGCGTCATTGATAGTTTCGGTACCGGTGCAGAGTCGGGAAACACGTCAAACGCGCGTCCAACATTTGTACACTATCAACGATTGACTATTTGCCGGCCTCTGTATTTTCTACATCCTACAATATGTTCACTCCTTCATTTACGCAAAAATACCCTCTACATAGCATCTGCAAAGATGACATGGGCCCTGAGTTAAATTATTTTCCTCGGGGCCTCCTGTGGTATGTTATCTTTAACAAAGAATAAATCAGGATGTTAGTTTCATTTCGATTTCATAATTAAATTCTATAAATTCGTAGTAAGTAGAACACTGTTTTCTAAACATCATTCTTGAAGGTACACTAATAAGGGCGTAAAAAATAATTGCCTTATCTGAACAGTATTTTTTAATAATGTTGATGTTGACTGTATAATATAATTCATTTCTCAAATTTCCTGTATTCACTTTTGCGGAAAAGCTGACTTAAAATAAACAATGTTGATCTTTATTTTCACAATATCGTATTCCACCCAAAATTCTAAAAATTGTATCAACATTAGAAATATAAAAAAGTGTTTTTTTATGACTTATACTCGTTTTACCTTTCTGGATGCATCTTTATTTAAATTTATTATTCTCAACAAACAAAAGTCAGTCATAAGTTCGTTGAGATTTATGACGTTGATTTAAAAATAATTGCTTACGGAAAATAAATAAAAATACATCAAATTTAAATAATTTTCGTGTATCAAATAATTTTAATTTTCCCGATATTATATAGGTAGTAACAAATAATAAAGCTAGAGAAATTCTTCTTTGTCTAACTATTGTTTTGTTTTCTAAAATCGTATTATTGAGATTTGATTTTTAAATATAAAAGCCCTTTGAGAATACCACCATGCAAAATATATATAGATCTAAAACTGTATTTATCTTTCCATTCCGCTCCGAATTCAAGCCCGGAAATGAATATTCTAAAAGGTTCCATTCAGCGAAAATCTTGCACTAAAGCGAGTGCACATTTTAATGGTAGTATCTACCTACATTATGTCAAACTAGAATGGCAACACCGCAAATAGCTGACAGCGCGGGAAATGTGCCCTACATCTGAAGTAAGCGATTCCCCTCTTAACATTTGACATTTCAGACAAAGGGATGTAAATGGATGAGATCTGAACCCACCTCACCCGTCTTATCCACCTCAACCACCACGGCGCGGCGCTGACGAGAATATGGTGGGATTTTCTTTAAAGATGTCGCCTTAGAAATAGAGCAATGTCAAAGATAGATGTCTCGTGTTAGGCTTGTCTCAGTATCAAACGGGAATTTAATCGTTAGTTCTTGCCACTTTATTTTCTCTGTGTTTTTTCTGAATGTACACGGAGAAAACTTAATGATTAAAAATATTGCAAATTTATGAAGAATCTATTCAAATAATTTGTTATTCGGTTAAAATCGGAAGAGCAGGCCCTTAACGAAAGCATTGATAACGGTTTCCCGATAAACTTTTAGTAAAATACCAATGAATTGTCACAATGTCGGAACACCTGTTCATAAAAATCCTAACACTCTTCTCATATCACAAATATATATTATTAAGACAAACGCAGATGTTTAAACACGTGTTATTATTACGAATTTACTAAAAGTTAAGAATTATTAATAATTTGAACAGATTTTTAATAAATTAACAATACGAGTAACGTTTTTCGAGATAAAAATCTCTTAATATCACGTTTTGCCGGAACGTTCGTACGGCAAACGAATTGTTTATATTTGAATGTCAATTCAATATAACTTTTTCCAAAAAAAGTGTTCTTTTCTACGCGAGTAACCAATATATTATTACTAGTTGAATGATTTTCCTACGAACCTATGATAATATCAGGTTTTGAATGTTTAATACGATTGAATATATGTAACACTTATTCTCAAACTTTATTCTTTGAATACGGAATAACGGAAATCTTAATTTATTTAATAAAGTAACAGCCCACGTCAAAAATATGTTTTGCGATAATCTCTGCACAATTCCACGTAGGTTCATATTTTATAAATGTCTAAAATAGGAAGTAGACGGTTTCCTTTGAAAATTCGTGTCAATGAACCCTTATAATAATTTACTACATATGAACTTTTTTGTAATTTCTGACACGTGTATAAATTACACACAAGAAAAAATAAACCATTTATGCAGATGTTAATCCTAATACTCGTAAACAATAATATTTTTAGGTGAAAATTAAAAAGTAAAATAAAATTTATTGGTGTTATATTGATCCAAGAATGTTTATCTGAATATACCCACATAATGTAAATTACATAAGTTGTGTTAAGTTGACGCAAGAAACTTTATCTGAATATACCTACATAATTTGAATTACCTAAATTGTGTTATGTTGATGCAAGAAAGTTTATCTGAATATACCTACACAATTTAAATGTCTTATGTTGTGTTATGGTGATGCAAGAAACTTTATCTGAATATACCTACAAAATGTAAATTATTATTTTTTTTTATTTTTTATTTGGTACAATATTTTTTACATTTTAAGTTTTCCAGTAATGTAGGCCTCACTGGGTGGCTTGCCCGTGCTGAGGCCTTCATTTTATAATATGAAAATATAATCTACATAATACATTTAAAGAGAAAATAATACATTTAAAATTAAAAATACATAATAATAAATTTAAAATTAAAAAATAATATATCGAAAATAATCTTGTGTGTTTGTGAGGAATAAGAATCAATGTTAAGAATCGATCGTTGAATATAAGAAAATTCTTTGGACAAAAAAGTTTTTCTTATAAAGCTCCGTTGTTTCATAATATGCTTAGTATGAAAATTATAGGTTTGTTAAATCTTAAATCTATTCAAGAAAATCGTCAAAATTTCTATACTAAATGAGAGTGGTGATTTTTGATTACCCATATCGTGGCTTTTGTCATATATCACCGCCAAACCCCATATTCGATATAATACATTTCTATGTATGTATTTTGTAGTTTACTTATTTGAGATAATGAATTAATCAACTGAAGATAGAAAGTCTTTTAACGTGACAGAAAACGAATTATAAGTTTTAAAAAATATTATGTTTTATGCCAAAGTTTGTTCATGATGTAAATATTAAATAAGATAACAGAATAATCTCACAGTTTTCATAATCCTCATCACTAGAGAGAGAGTTGCTTGTTCTGAGACGTCCATTTAAAAAAAATCGTATTCTGTCAATGTTATTTTATTTTGTTATTACATGATTTCAGTGCACGTGCAGTGGCTTCGTTCACACGTTTGCATAACATTTTTGTATAATTATATTATTTTAATATCTTATAATGTGGCTAAATACTAAATGCAATGAACATCTTAATTCAATCGGCTCTCTCTGAGGTAGCCGGGGTATGTTAATTTTAAACTCAATAATATCGTGTTCACATGGACAGAATTGTTTATTTTATTTTCTAGAAGGAAAATAAACGTTCCCGGGTTACAAATTATATGACAATATTTTAATTAGGGATTGACTTAGTCCTACTTTAACTCGATCGTTTTGCATTTTGTCTGATTGAAAATTTGTTTGCACATTCCATTTCCGTTAAAAGATAGTGGGCGTTTTAAAATGGTTCAGTAAAGTTTAGTTTTTAATCGTCGTGTTTTCTGGGCATTTCTATTTGATTTTTAAAAATGTTGCGTTTTAAACAATGTTATATTGTTTCAATTATAATGGATAGCCACTAAGTGATAAAGTAGCTAAATTCGATAATAAAAAAAATCATTAACTTACCGGCACCTGTGATGCCATTACTGTCGCAGCTCTTCTCGTAAAGCCTCTGCCTTGACAGGTACAGCCTTGCCAGAGGCTTCATTTCCGCGCCCGACGGGTCGTAGAACGGGGAGCGAGGGTCGTTGGGGAAGTTGGGCCTGATCCGCCGTATGACGTCACGCGGGGTGGTTGGCTGGTCAGGCGACTGCGGAAAATACATATGCAAATTAGAAGGCAGACTTAATTCTGTTTGTGAAAAGGCCTGTGCCGTTGAAGGGGTGAATGTTGCGTTTATACGGGTTGGATGGAGGGTAATGTTACGCTTTCAAACGATGTCAAACTTTTTTTACAACTTTGGAATAAAAGGTTTAAAATATGGGAACCATATTCACGTTACATTTTTGTTTGAAGCTATTGAATGTGTAAATCACGGTGAATGGGTACTGACAGTATTATCAAAATCGTTTATCTTTCCTGGTATTATTTTGCTTATTCATTGAATTTATTTCATACAGTATTAATATACGAACAAACAAAAAGAGATTCTTGACGGTCTTGAAATCAGAACGGTTGTGAGTATTTTGAAGAAATGTTTTGTGTTCAAATCAACACAATACACTACTTTATATTAAAACAATACTTGATATGGGGTAAAAATCTTTGAAAATGAAAATTTACGGTCTAGCTCTGAAATGTGCTTTTAAAATGTATTATTTGTTTGTAGATTTTTCTTCCACAAAAGGTAAGATATAAGTTTCTTTATAAAATCCGTCCTTCGTTCGTCTTCATGTAGTAGACTATTCTAAGCGTTTGAGCTTAACACCCTTAAGCGCGATCTCGGAACTTTGTATTTGAACGGCACGAGCAATTTGGTTCCTTCAACCTTCCGATAGCTGATGTCGTTGCCCATCTCAAAAGTTCCGTATTTTTAAACGACCATCCCATAATCATACTTAGGTCATGATGGAATTCTATTAAGGCTTTTATTCCATTAAAAAAAATGTATGAATTAAATTTTAAAAATCATACTTTACTACTTAATGTGACTCTATTATACTTATATTTATATGATTAGAAATACACCACTTAGCCATTGATACTTACAATATAGGTAGGACCCCCATCAGTGCCAGCGTCCCAGGGATAAAGGTTCAAGACCTTGGACTCGACCCATGAGCAGTTAGGTTGACACAGCTCCAGACCTGATACTCCGACTATCCAGTCTGGAGACGGGTCCAGCATGGAGACCAGAGACATGAGGTGGTGACGGTTGTCCACGCGGAACACTGCGAAAGTTTTCCCTGTTAGGTTTGGGTAGGAGATGCCTCTTGCTTTTATGATGGTGCGAATGTGATTGCTCTGTAACAAAAAAAAACGAAAATACATGTTTTTTCAATAAAATTAATTTACAGTAAGATAAAAAAATAAAGGAGTGAAGGGTGTATTAGACTTAGTACATTCATGTGAAGAGTCAAAATATCAGAAAAGTATTACGAGACGGTGTATGAATGTGAATGAAGTAAGGATATGCCAATTATCAGTTGTGTAGCGGTCTATCCTCTCTACTTAGCCCTGCGGGGAAACGGCGTAGTGGTTAGTTAGTTAATTGCTCAAAATTACATGCTCCTCAAATCGAATACGTGTTTGAAATAATGAAAAATATATGGAGGTAATGACCCTATCTAAATAGGTATGTACATCATTCTATCATGTTATAATAATAAAAAAATGGAATGGAACTGACTATGGGAACAGTTTCGATAGGCGATAAAGCAGATTCATAAATTATTTAAAAAATGTGTAATTAATATTTCTGTATTTGAAATGTATTTTTCTTTTGTTAAACTTTTTGACAGATGTCATAAATTTTTGGAGTTTACTAACGGTGTTCATTCGAAAAGTAAATTTCAATGTATGTTTTTGAAATGCAATCCTGATGCAAATATTTGGTTTATAAATACTTTCGTATTCACAAATCCAACAATTATAATATCCCGTGTTTTTTCATGGATCTGCGCTAGTGTATTATATTGTATTAAGGAAGCTACCCATCATGGCAGTGCAGTCTGTAGGGGGCTGTTTAGCTTTGCATACTCCGAGAAAAGAAATCCGATAATTTACATCCTTTCTTCTTTTCTTAGAGCATGCACAGTTTTACATCCTCTATGAACTGCAAGCAACTTCTATCAACGTAATATATTTTAAACAAAATTCTTTGAAGATAATATGATATTTTATTGTAGGTAGCTACCAACAAGGGACTTTACCTGAAATAGGGTTTCGAATTTATTTATGGATGTAGCTATCCGAAATATTTTTGTTGCGTGGCATGAAAGCAACCTTCGAATTAAATTATTTATTCGCTTCAAATAACATCACCACCCCTCTTGAAACCAACACACTTCTGAAAATATTGTCAATGGTTACAGAAAGAGAATTATTTTTCCTACATTTAACGTGTAGGTAATAACGATCCTTTTGACATCTCAAGAGTTCAAGTTTCTGTCGTAATGGTTATGATTTAATTGATGAAAGACGAAAGTCACCATTAGAACTCACACGAGGCAACTTGGAGTTCATAGTTCAATAAACAGAAAACATATTCACAGGGTCACACCGAGCGATTTGAAAAACTAAACCAAATTTAGAGTGAATAAATTCGCTCTAAATCTATATCTTATATTTATTTATTTATTTATTTATTTATTTATTTATTTATTTATTTATTTGTTAAGACATACACAGTACAATAAGATACAGTTAGAAATTTTTTAGTTATTACATAGTTGTAGTACCTATTACGTATGTCCATAAAATGTCATTACGTTATTTCGCCTGAGATTGTTATAAAAGGAAGGAAGTGTGTGGATAGATAATAATAAATGAATTGAAAATAAGAATTATAATAAGCTCACGAATTGTAATTGACTGTTAATACATAGGAGTTTTGAAAAATGATGTGAAAATATTTTTGAAATTTGTCATGCTAAGAAATTTAATAAGTTAGTTTTGTATGTTAGAAAGGAATCATGAAAGATGTCTAAATGTAGTAATTTTTCGTAATGGGTGTATGTTGTGATTGCGCGAGTAATTACTGAGTTGTTTGCTGCATTGGTATTGTTGGCTTCAATATGAAATAGTGTAGTGTGCCTGGTACGCCTCGTTGGAACATTTAAACCAATGACGGATAGTAATTCGGGACTATCTATTTTATTATTTAGCAGATTATGTAGAAACAACAGGTCTGACAATGTGCGTCTTTTTTGTAAAGTTAACATATTACTTGTAGTATTGTTGTATTTCTTGAGTAAATGTTTCGAAAATTTATTCTGTATACTTTCTACTAAATCTATGTATACCTTATATTGAGGATTCCATATTGTGGAAGCATACTCCAGTGGACTTCTGACCAATGAACAAAACAAAATTTTCAGAGTCTTAGCACTTTTGAAAACTTTGCATATTCTTAATAAGAAACCTTAGCATTCTGTAGGATTTAGAAATAATGTGTTCAATGTGCTTGTCAAAAATTAATTTGCTATCTAAGTAAACACCTAGATCTTTACACGTAGACATAGGTTGTAAAGGTTTGTTATTCAAGTTGTATGGATAGATGATTTTGTTTTTATTTCTAGTAAATGTAATCGAGTGACACTTAGATATGTTTAAGGACAATAAATTTGATTCACAATATACGCACAAATTATCAAGATCGCTTTGCAATTCCATACAATCGGATAAACACTGTATAGCTTTATAAATTTTCATGTCATCCGCGTATAAAACAAAGTAACTATTTTTAAAGCATACGGAAATGTCATTTATATAAATATTAAATAAGAGTGGTCCAAGATGCGATCCCTGGGGCACACCTGAGATGATTTCCGTTAAGCAAGATGCAAAACCATTGACAACCGTGATTTGGTGCCGATTATTGACGTATGATGCAATCCATCTATAGAGGTCACCGTGAATTCCTAGACCTAATAACTTTTGTAAAAGAATATAATGATTAACACGGTCAAATGCTTTAGAATAATCCGTATAAATGGCATCTACCTGGCATCGCATATCCATTTGAGCATGAAGAAAATTTGTAACAAATGCAAGATTTGAAGTTGTTGAGCGATTTTTCATGAAGCCGTGTTGATTATTTAAGAGTGAGGGTGAGATAGTAGAATATAATTGATCGTAAACAATTTTTTCCAATACTTTACTTAGTATCGGTAATTTGGATATAGGTCGATAGTTCGAGACATCATTTTTACTGCCATTTTTATATATTGGGGTAATCAGGGCTGTTTTCCATTTGTCGGGAAATGTTCCTTCGGATAGCGATAGTTTGAAAATAACAAAAATGGGGGGTGTCAATTGTTTACTACAATAATTTATGAAGATCCCTGGAAGTTGATCATCCCCTGGTCCCTTTTTGATATCAATGGACTTAAGGTATTTGAATGTGATGTCTTCATTGATCTCGATTGAGTTGATTATGCTATTTGAATTAGAGCAAAGACTGGCATTGCTTGTATGTGCAGGTTGAGCATTCGAAAATACAGATCCAAAATACTCAGAAAATAAGTTGGCTACTCCTCTACTGTCATTAGCAGTTTTTTCACCGTAAATCATATGATCAGGGATGGCAGGAGATTTTCTTTGAGAATTGACGTAGGACCAAATTTTTTTAACATTGTGCTGTATACCGGATTCTATTGTAGAAATGTAGGTTTTGTAAGCTGCTGAAGCGACTGTTTTTTGCCTTTTGCGAAGCAATGAAAATGAGAGATAATCAAGGGGGTTCCGATGGCGCTTCCATTTTCTAAAGAATTTTAATTTTTCGTTTGTTATTTTTATTAAGGCTGCCGTGTACCATAGTGGGTATTTTCCAGATTTCACAACTTTCTTAGGAATAAACGCTTCGATAATCTGTTCAATTATAACATAAAACGAATTTAACGCTGTATTTACATCTGGTGCATTTATAACGGTTGACCAGTCGGTTTCTTTCAGTCTCTCATTGATCTCTGCATAATCTGCTTTATGGAATAATTTTATTGTTCGAGGAGTTGAGAGGGTTGCAGTAGTGGATGGAAATTCTAGTTCTACAATCAATGATTTATGATGAGCATCTTCTTTAACTAATGGGTGGTCGGCAAGCGACACATTAACTGAAGTGTTACAAAAGACGAGGTCCAAAATTCGACCGTATTTGTTAGGTAAATGGTTAAATTGGGTTAAATTTGCAAAAGATAAGCAGTTAAGTAACGCGAGTGCGCATTGATCTCTATTACTTGGCATTTGTTGATTATTCCATTCGATATTGGGCATGTTATAGTCGCCAATGATTAAAAACTTGTCATTGGGAAAACGGATTGTTAAGTCAGAAATAGTATTGGTATGGCTAGTAAATAATGCTAATCTTTCTGATGATGTTAATTTTGGACCGACGCTAGGTAAATACACGCAGCACATATGAATATTATAACAATGACGATTCGATTTTGATGTATTGACAGTTATCCAGATATCCTCAGCGTCTGATTTCCAAGAGCGAGGGGTAACAAAAAATTCTTTTTTAATTCCTATGAGTACGCCTCCGCCAGTTGATTTGCTAGTGCGGTGTTTATCCCTATCATTTCTGTAAACAGAATAGCGATTATCGAATAATTCCTCATCTCGGATACTATCAACCAACCAACTTTCGGTAATGAAGATCAAGTCATAATTATTGAGCAGTATATTTTGATGAAATTCCAGTGTTTTCGAGCGCAAACCTCTTGAATTTTGATAAAAAATTATTAATGAATCATGCATTGAGAATTTTCGGTAATTACATTATTATGTTCGGTTTCTGTAGAATATATTTTAAGAATATTAAATTCTAGAGTTATGTTATTAGTCATGAGTCCACTGGGCTTAGCAAAGCACAACATACTATTATTATCAATTAAAGTGAGTGAGTATATTATAGAATGTAGTAGTGAGCAGTTAGTGTAATTATTAGCATGTGGGGTTAATGTAAAAAGGGTGATGTTGAAAAAACTATGAAAAAAAATACGAAAAAAATAGTAGTTATGAGAGGTTAGGTGGTTTAACATTGCAATGGTAGTTAGATAAGGTTTTTTAGCTGTAATTCGCATGAGACGTGTATGGGTGGTGATGTTTCGTTTTTCCGTAGGTAGATTTTTGCACTTCTTATCCATAAAAACTGATAGTTGTTTTCGTTTTTAAAGGCTTTAGCGCACCTCAATGTAGATTTATTCTTCCGCGTGAGATGGTCGTTGACGAAGATCCTCTGGTCAGCTCCAACCATCCCGATGGCCTTGGTAGTGATTCCTTTTCTTTTCTTGATGGCTGCGACAAATTCGTCCTTCTTCTTGCGGGAGGTGAATTTGGCGATTATGTTACCCGGACGTCCATCTGTCGTGGCTTGTGTACGATGGCGCTTACTGATTCTGCTAACGTATTCAATGTCGCTTTGATGGAGAGGGCATCCAATGACTGTCGCGATATTCGACATCATGGTAGGTAGATTCTCGTTGGTGGTCTCAGGCATTCCATGTATTTCTATATTGTTGGATAGAAGTTCCTGGTCCCTTTCGTCGTTTCCCCTCTCTAACATGTAAACTGTTTGTTTTAATTCTGAGACCTCCATTTCTAGCTTATCAATTTTAGCTAATTTTTCGTTTATAGATTTCATATTACTTGAAAAATCTTCCATTACATTATTATTATAAATGATGACTTTTTCGAATTCCGCCATTTTACTGCTCATTTTTTCTATTTGTAGTGCCATTTTTCTGATCTCAACTGTTAGGAGTACGTTGCTTTGATCTGAGGAGCAGGATTGGGTATCTAAATTGTCCAGGGTTTGGATACAATTATTGCACTTCCACGCATCCTTTTTACCTTGCGACATGCGTTTAAAAACACTTGCCGAAATATCAGCGCATTCGAAATGGATGGTGCATTTGCAGGTTGAACACTTTATACACTCAGCCAGTTTCAGCTGCTTAACGCAATATTTGCATGTTGTATCCATCTTATGTTTGGCTTGCGGCTGCAATAGATTACAATACTGTGGGTAGCTTGAAGATTTTTGAAGAATAACTAAAACTCTAGATTTAGCACTTTTTACACTCCAGACAAACACTCACTTTCGTATTTTAATGCACTTCTATGAATATTATCAGCTGGTATTAAAATTTTAGGATAAGGGTCGATGTTTTTAGAAGAAAATATAAGATTAATAGGGAGCGAAATGACAAACGTCAGACTTGTGATGATTGTTGTTGTTGAATTTATATAATATCTTTAAAGTTTTATGAGGAACGGTATGCAAAATTGCAATCCTGTCTTACTCGTAACGGTGAAAAATTACGAGTTTTGTGCAAAATCTATATACTTACTTATATAAACTGATTGTTAGGTCAAAATACGAAAATCCCCTTAATTCTTTTGTAATTTTTTTGGCTCTTGTGAGTAGCCTGAAAAATACAAGATTATTCGTAGGAAAATGTCTGCTCTTAGCAATGTTCCCAACAAGCAATGTCTGCTTTTAGTAAAGTTCCCAACTAACAATGTCTACTTTTAGCAATGTTCCCAACGAGTAAAGTCTGCTTTTAGCAATGTTCCAAATAAGCAATTTCTTAAGGTCCGTCAAAATAAAAAAAATCAAAATCATATCATCCATCCGTGTAGGTATCAAATGAATAATGTGTTCGTGCAATATGTTAGCTTTACAAAGGAAATTCAGAAAGTCTTTATAGTATTCAAAGTTAGACGCTTAGAGCACTAGCTTTCGGGGAATAATATACTATCGTCAGTGAATTGTAAATAAGACAAGTAAACTGTAGGAGTCGTTGAGACTGGTCGTGGCTCCTTGCCTACTTTGCTGAGGAATCATGTTACGTTAGTTTGTAGACGCCTGAATACCAGCCCTTGAGAATAGTTTTAGAGTGCGTTTATTGACATAAATCAACTACTCAAATACAATCGACAAAGCTGCACTTCATAAACTAAAAATCTCTTTCCCACTGCTACCGCTGAAGAGTTTCTTCTCTTGAACTGCAATTTTGTGTGATATAATCTAGTAAATCCAACGCCTTCTGTTCAGCTCGATGGCTTTTTTCACCGGTATTTTTTTATGTGAAACTGCACAAGAGTCTCAATTAAAGGATGTTGTGAGGCTGAAGGTAGTGGAGGGAAGGATATGGGGAAAAGGAAGGTGGGTAAGTACCTGGCTATTAAATCTGGCAACCAAGCACGGCTAAAGCCATTTCAAGCAATGCTTCAATTCTAAATGATGGTCTTACACCAGAGCGATAGGTACTGAACTCTGGAACGTGCCGCAAATATACTATATATTACTTTTAATGAGTAATTTGTGAAATTACACAAATTAATATATACTTTGAAATTAAAATTTAAATTGAACAGCTGGCTAGTCAAGCGCCTTTTCCCTCGACCCTGGAGGCCCCTCTTGGGAAATTACTGATTTTTTTACTGAAATTAATTTACCTGCCTATCACATCCAGGTGATAGGCAGGCGCCGGTTGTCACCCAGAGAACTCTATCAATCAGCGTATTGGTTGATATAGGCTTATTTTTCGGTTTGATGAATTTGGTATAAATGTAGAAATGTATTTTTATTAATCTACATATTTTAATATTGGAGGAAGACATGAGATATTTGCTAAAAAAATAATTGTTCGGCTCTCCTAAACGTTTGAGCTATTAGATCCGATTCATTTGACAAACCCTTTCACAAGAAACATAGAGCCCGTGAAAGACCTTTGACAGGACCTATCCATTCCCAACAAATGTGAGTAGTTAGTAGTTAGTGCACTAAGTATTATGGCTAGTAGGGATCGCTGGCTTACCTTCAGCGATCGGTGCCGATAAATAGTTTATCTGACTTCAAATTATAAATGAGAACTCTGATTAAAATAAATTGAACTTTATTGTTCACTTAAATTCACATACAAATTAACGTAAATTCATCAGAAGGATTAGGGAATAAGAACGAACTGTCAACAAAGGCGGTTAGATCTAGAATAATATTAAAATGGCCAGCGCCCGGCAGCTCGAGAAGATTCGAGGCAGTGTGGCAATCCGCTAAATATTGCCCGCGTCAAAAAACAATATTCCGCATAAATTATCGTTAGGTCTTATTCCCTACAGGATGTTTAACGGCTCATTTCAAAGTATTAAATGTATGTCTTAAATAAAATCGTTCACAACGCAAAATCTGAGAATATTTAGTGTCGTAAGCCTACAAAATACGGCATCCACAAAGTCAAAGTGAGGTGTGAGATTAGTTGTATTAACTTTGCGAAACTGAAATGTTCTAATCGCACTACCAATTAACGTGAGTAGTTGGGAGAATGAACGCCGCAGATGTACATACCTATAAGGTTTCGCTTGCTTGGTGTAAATTCGAATGCATTTCGCAGTCGAGTTATGCAGAGATTTAGCGCGAGAAGTACAAATTTACTATTTATTCCATGCAAAATTAATTAAATTCTGAAACAATAGCATCTTCGCTTCGTCAGCGGTCTGGGGAAATTCCTTCATTCAGGTGATAGGCAGCCGCCAGTTGTGAACCAGTAAATTCTATAAATCAGCATTTAAGTTCTGTGAAGCAACTGGTCGATTATTATATAACAGTAAAACTTGAATAGAACCTTTACAGAACTTGAAAGTCAACTTTAAATGTGTTGAATTGTTAAAATTCCGTTAAATAAGTCGTTCTTAATATTGGTAAAGGATTTCCCATTCTAGACATAGTAATTTTAGCTTTAGATCAAATATAATGTATTACTAAACATGTAAGAAAAGGGTATTGCTGTGACCAAAATTTTAACTCGGGACCTATACTACTAAGCTATCGCGTAAACATCTAGACCTTTCATGTCTTTTTAGTACACATTAAACAGGATGTCCTGGGTTAAAGTGCGCTGACTTCAGGGGGGTGATTCTAAGTAAAAAAACAAATCAAACTTTTTCCAAAATTTTTCGAAATTTCTACGTTTTAATGTAGTTTTTATCTAAAAAAAGTTGAATTAATTGTATCGGTAAATTCATCAATGGAATTTTTTTTTGTATCTGAAAATAGACATTGAAATTTTGAATAAGTTTATTTATCTTTTTAACTTTTATCATCATGTAAAATAACCTAGCGAAGTTAGCGCACTTTACCCCCGGCCCCCTGTACGGTATTTTTTGAAGTTTTTAATACATCACGTGAGCAACTCAAAATAGATAAATTAAGCTTTATCCATTTAAGAAATGTGTTTTGTGTTGGTCCTTTTAGTTGGGTAGTAGCTTAACCCCTCTCCTGCATTATATCCCAGCATATGGCAATTTTATTTCTTTATATTTGAACTCTTGGAATTCAAATATAAACCCCAGATGGAGGCTTCCTTTATTCAGGCTAATCATATTAAAGGCTTATCATATTTCCAGTGTGGCCTCGATTCAAGCACAGCACAATTCAAGTGGCAAAGGATATAAATAAATTTCAATTATAAACCGACTTTCGAAATACAGAGCTGTCATTTCATTAATAAAGTTTACTGAATTTAAATTCGTTCCTTTTAATAAACTTGTTTTAAAAACTCTTCCTACGCAAATGGGATATTTATAACAACAAATCATTATACATTTTTTTTCACTGTATTTCCTCAATATGAAAGGTGTTAGATAAGACTCCTTTCGTTTGAAACCCTGTTAGGATAATTGGAAAAAAATAACTCTTTTGAATAGCTCAAAGCTTTTAAGATCAAGTTTCTAAGGAAAGGGCTACTTTATTTGAACCATTGATACAAAATATGTTTGACAAGTCTAATATAATGTATTTGTTATTTTCACGTATTTACACAATACTCTGAAGCTTTAGCAAAATATGTGAACATAAACGTAAGAAGAATACAGTCTAATATTATGACGAAGATGACACACTACTCTAAAATAAAGTCGGAATCTTAACTGAAGTCATAAGTGAAGAAGGCGTGTACAAAAATATTCGGCGCGCTGTCCGGCATATTGGACGAATCTACAGTCGAATTTGCCCTGGCAGGCCTGGAAAGTTGATCTTTCCGACGGGTTCATTTTAATTAATTCTGATAAACGTATTACTAAAAGCTCAGAAGTTTTAATTGATTCCCTAGGGAAGTTACTAATTCATTTTATAGAAAAATAAAATCTGAAGCTCACCACTACTTTCAGACATGAAAAACGTTTTATAATTTTTGCTGAACTGTTTTTATTAATATTAAATTACATTTTTTTTATGTGAATACTGCACAAAGACAACTGTTCTCAATAGTTTGGAGCCAGTGAGACTATGTCATCCCCAATGGGGATATGTTGTGAGGCTGAAGGAAGTAGAGAGGGTAAGGAGATGGCAAAGAGAAATATGGGGTGACCTGGCTATTCAAATCTGATCACCAAACTAGACAAAAGCCATTTCAAACAATGCTTCAATTCTGAATGGTAGGCTTACACTAAAGCGATACTGAGAGTATCTTCCACTCTGGAACGTGCCACAAGTTTCTTATATATTATTTTATATGAATAAATTGTAAATAATTACAAAATTTTCAAATAAAATTTACTTGCGTACGCCGATATCTGAAACCCGCAACCTTCGAATTGCTAGTCGAGAACCTTACCCCTTGACCACGGAGGCCGTCATTCGTGGGTATCGGTATAATTTTTTTTTATATGTTTACGAATTTGTAGGAGTTAATAAAAATTTGGGCCTCGGTCAAACCTCCATTATTAGAGTCTCGTGTCTCGGGTACGCCATAAATACATACAGTCAATATAATCGTAGAGTTGGGTTATGTGATCAGTCAGTATAACAGAAGAGTATGTGTTGGACTATTTTTTTTAAATGATTTGAGCACGGAGTGTTGTGTGCCAAGAAAGAATTATTGAGTGTGACGTTACATCCTCTCTGCCTAATCCCTGCAGGGAAAAAACTGTACATATTAGCTCGTTAGTTGTGTTTTCACTTTGCTAAATGTGACTTAGACATAACTTGAGTTAGTTGTGGTTTGTAGCCGCTAACAGAATTCTAAATTTCTTACCCTTTCTAAACTGTCAACTACAAGCCATTGGCCGCGTAAATAATGACTAACTTGTGGAACTGGACATGACATAGGCCTAGGCCGCTTTGTTTGAAAAGCCATTCCCAACTACAAAATAAATAATTATAAGAGTGTATTCGAACCTTTCCATCAATGCTAAAGTATTTTTTTTAACTTGCTTTCTAGTAGAAAATCGTTAAGAAACCAAAAGAGTTAAGTAAAGTTAATGAAATTAATTGTGACTATAGTACTTTATTCGGACTATCCCATGAATGTTAACGACGAGACAATAACCCAAAATAAAGCCAGAATCTGAACGACGTAATGAAGCAGTCGAGTAAAAAAATATATGATGCACGGCCCTAGTGTATTGGACATACCTGCAGTTGAATTTGCACTGTCAAATCTCTAAAATAAAATGGGAATCTTTACGACATAAGTAATGAAGTCGTGTAAAAACAATATTCGGCGCGCGGCCCGGCGTAATGGACAGACCTACGGTCGACATCGCCCTAGCAGGCCTAGAAAATTGATCGTTCTGTGGGGTTTATTTTAATTATTTTTGATGATCGTATTACTATTATTAATACGAAATATTATTTTTTTAAATTATTTACCCACTATTGATCGAAGGTCAAAGTTATAGTTCAACATCAAAACTTATAAATAGTGTAAATGATGATGTGCTGCGTACCGAGCGCATATTATTGGGAAGAATTGTTATAATACATATTTGATAATCGGTATCGTCTCAAAGAACATACAAGTGCAGCGACTTTCTCAAGTCATTTTACTCTTTTCTATAAATAATAACTCGAAAATTGTTACTGTTCAATCAAACGTCACAAAATTTAACTATTACATTCTTCCAACTTTACAATAAGACGTTTTTGTTTTTAGAGTAAAATAACTAGCCACAACCAACGTCAGAGAAAGTGGAACGTGAATTTGAAACATGCAAGAACATAATTGAACTTTAAGCATAATTTGTGACATGTAATATTTTATAATAAATAAATCCCTTTACCTCAGTTATACAATAAAAAAATTCCCAAAGAAGGGAAGCTAACTGTTTACAGTGGAGTGCTGATGTAATTACTATTGATAAAACTAGCAGAGGATGAATTAAAATAGACTGGATGCTGTAGGAATGAAATACCTGAGGTGCATGCTATGTTCGTGTGGTTTTACATGGATTAATCTCTCGATTGGCAAGTCAAAGGTCGCGGGTTCAAATCCCGGTGTGTGCAAGTGTGTGTTTGAGCTGTTTTAGAATTATTATAATAAACATCATATTTGAGTAAATCTTCCATGCTGGAAGAAACTCTCTGTATTGCCCTGGTTATTGCACAGCTACTAACTTCCCACCTTCTTCCTTGCTATCTCCTTCCCTTCCGCAATATCGTTAGCCTCAATAAATACCCCAATTGGGGATTCCATAGTCTATCTGCCTTGAGAAGGGAGGGAGCTGTTGGCACTATTGAGCGGAATTAACATTTTTTTTAAATGATTGTTTTAACTATGGGTAAATTGGATGATGTCAAATATCTGCCAATACCAGCTCCTTTACTTTCCCAGGAGAGATATTAAAGTAGATTGAATGCTTTAGGAATAACTTCCCTGAAGTAACAGCGTGATTATTAGTTTATTGATCAGTTAAGATAGTTACCTCGGCCTTCAGTTCGCTTTCCAGTACCCTGGTGGCCCCATGTTCCGCAAGTTGCTTGAGACCCTCGCTGGCGTGTCTGCCGTAGTCCCAAAACCTGTAGTCTGCCGCGTGCGAGGCTCCGATGACGTCACTGAACCGGGTCAACCACCCGTTTGAGGGGAAGTCTTTCGGGTGCGTGTGGCGGGACCACAACCCTTCGAAGGTGACCTAAACATAATACAAAAATCGTTATTTTTTAACAAATGATATTTTATACTCATGTTTGGAAGTAGAATACCAACTCGGTGACTGAAATGAGCGCCGTACTAAATATAAGAATTTCATTTTTCGATCTAATTTCTTAACCCCTGTGACTAGTTTGTTACGTGTCTGCGAATAAACAGCCATTAACCGTAAAGTCAATTTGTTCGCTTTTGGGAACAGCTCATATGCTCTCGTAGAAATTGTTGTATCCCCCTTACTGTCAAGATGAGACATATGAACTAAACGGTGTTAGAAAAAGAAAACACAACGCTTTGCATTCAAATTCAAAAGTTAACCATATAAGAATTAAAATGTTTACCTCTATGAAACCAACGGTTTCGAGAGCAATTTGAAAAAAAAATTGAAATTTTTAGAATTTTGCATACATTATTTTTATACGAAACTACAAAAAAGTGAGGTGGCTATAATGTTTAATATACATTTTTGTAGTGAAATCTGGGAGCTTAAGATGAGCCAGTTTTTTTTACATTAAAAAAAATTAAATGATTATTTTTAATAAAAAAATAGAGAGTGAATTTTATCACGTTTCTAAAACAGTTTTTAGTTTTCGGTACGTTCAGAAATATTCCATTTATTTGGATTGTATTGCGAAGCGGAAATACAGACAAATTCTTCGACTTTCTGACAGTATCTTTAAGAAATAAAATGGTCAATACGCCAAAGGCGAGAGAACTTTAAAACCACAGCAATTTTTTTTTCAGTTTTGTTTTTAATAATTTATTGTTCTCCAGTAAAATGTATGATAATATGGATTCTCTTCACACGTTAATAAGAAACAGCAATTAAGCCTTATTCAATCTAGTACATAATGATTTCTAATTTGGGAGGGGGTATGAGTACCGCCGCCCGAAACCATTTGGTGTATAACTAACACCCTGTCATGGGTCAACCCAAGTGGTTTGCTACGTTTGGTGGTGGAGTAGGGGTGCCCGGGCTCATGGGGTTGTCTAGGCCTTGGCGGTAGATGCGTTTCTCCACCCTGCGTGGCGGGCCGGATCAGGAGAGAGTGGTTGAGGGAGACCTCTTGAACTCTCCAGCCGGATTCTCTCGACCCACCTTCTTGCAACGCAGTAAAATGTTGGATTCATTTGTCCGTCATCCCCGGACACATTGAACCCCAGATTCAAAGAACCCCTCATACATTTTTCCTTCTGAAATGACATAGGCCCTGAGGGATTTTTTTCCTCAGGGCCTCCCTACTTAATACAATTGGACGTACCTTAGTTACACTTCTTTTAGATAGTGGGGACTATTCGTTAAAGTGTATTAAAATAAACATAATTTTGAAGTTATTGATTTTAATCGATTTTTTGTGAATTATTATATTCTACAAAAGATGTCATTACCAAACGTCTCCAAACCTCAAAGGCTTCTTTGAACTTTTATCGTATTATTTATTCAATTCCGCGAGCAACTTATAAATAAATCTCGTTCATAATTATTATTATAATCCTTAAACTTACTATTATATTATTGTTTTAATCGGCGTTAACGAACCATAACAAGTGCAGTAATGACTCTTGGCATTATTGTTTCGCACAATTCTGAAATCTTAACTTAACGAAGGGCACCTTGAATGTACGTTTACATTAGTTAGATTAAAATTACTTTAATAAATTATTCCGAGAAAAGAAGAAGAAGGTAGATTTCACTCTTTCTAATTTCTGTGAAATAATGTATACAATTTTAAGAAAATTGAAATAATGATTGTAGTTGTTATTATAAGATAATCTTTGTGATACCAACACCTACAGAATAAAGAATATCACTAAAAGTGTATTCCATACAAAGTTTAATGAAAATAAATGTTTAATTTAGCCAAATTATTTTGATCACGCATCACACATACAATGCACTTATTGTGTTATTCTCTATTCTATGCCAACATCAGACAGGAGAAAGAACAAATACATAGTCCGAAAAAAAAACGGTTTTACTAAAGAACAGTGGTTCAACATAATATGAATTCTATAACCTTACTATGGGATTTCATCCTTTGTTATAAATAAAAATTTACCACTTAAGGCAGTTAAATACATCACTTAGTGATGAAATTGCTTAAAGAACCAATATACAATTACAAACAATAAAAACATCTAAAAAACGAAAACCATTTTTAGAGTTATTCTAGATCACATGCGCTCATTTCTGGTGTATAGATTACTTTCAAACAAGTTCCAAAAATAATTCTTGTAATAAGTTATGAATGCGAACGGATCAAAAAATTGCACTAAGCACTTTGAAAAACGATTTTATTTTACAGTTTTGTAATAAGAATTGTTTAAAATTTATTTATTCCGAAAATCTTCTAATTTTTTCGTAATCAGTTTAGAAAATATAGAGAGCCAAATTGAAAAATATTTTTTCCGCACTCATTTTTGTAATTATGTAAATTACTCCGCAAACTCTATTTAAAGACCTCAAAATCGTGGAGATAAGACCAAAACAAATTTAAAACGCGCAACATCCCTTCACCGCTTGTTAATTAAAAATGCTTTAGGGTATTCTGATGGCTATCCCTAATATAATGAAAAGCATTATGAGGGTAAAAATTGTTACATATTTTTCCCGAAATATGTTAGGAATTTTTAAGATGAAAATAACGTATGTCGTTAAGGATCAACATTCTTTTCGTACAAACGTCAAACTGTCAAAAACAAAAACTATAAAAATGAGTATTTCTTCCTTAACTTATTCGTGTGTAGTAAAACTATTATTCTGTACATTTTCTTTATAAAGATGAAAACTTAACAGAATTCAGTGTTTTTTTTCAATATAAAGCTCTAGCATGCAAAAATTAAACAACTTTGCCAGACAATAAAGAGATAAACAGATACGGGATGAAAAAATAAATTAGATTGCCAACAAGGAAAAAATTTAGCACACGAAAATCGCTTATGTACCTAGCGTAAATATAATACTGCGATATAAAAAATGTTTAATTAAAAAAAAAAAGATATAATGTCTTCTATAATCATTATTAACACAAACATTTGTTCGAAACCACTTTGATGAACAAATTTGCTAAAATGTTTCCTTGGAATACGTTACAATATAATGAATTGAATTACCATAAATTCAAAAGGAAATTAAATTTCATCAAAAAGCATCAGAGTTCTGCTTTAAGTGGTGGAAAAAGCGTACGGGTTGGTTTTCGAAATCACTTAAAGATAATGGATAACTGAAGATTTGTATAAAAAAACAAATCTGGATCGCAAAAAAAATTATATTTTTTGTTAATAGCTTACGTGTATCCGGCGTTGTATAATTTAAGTATTTGTTTTACTTGATCGTGGCGTTCTTGACCTCTTCAGCCATTCAATTCAAACATATACATTATAATAATATAATAATAATAATATTGGACAATTTGTATAGCGCCGCTTTTGTGAGATATCACCTCAGGGGCGCTTTACAGTTGATGCAGGTATTATAAAAATATAAATATTACATAAACATAGATAAATGTAATGTTATTACATTTACACGAAAAAAACATTCAATTTATTATACTTACAAACTAAACCATGTACCCCTACAACGAGTAGAAACAATAAGAGATCTTGGAGTAATACTAGATTCTAAAATGTTATTTAGGGATCATATTGAAAATATTCTAAAAAAAGTTTATAAGCAATTGGGTTTCATTATTCGCATTACAAAGCCTTTTACGGTAGCACACACCCTAATTCTGTTATATATGTCATATGTACGGTCACAACTAGAATTCGCCTCAGTAATTTGGAATCCTCAATATCAAACATATATTGATCGCATTGAAAATATTCAGAACAAATTTATGAAACACCTATCGTATCGTTTTAGTGACCATCGATTTGCCCCTGTCACTTTATATAAACGCAGAAAATCTCTGATGCATTATTCTTACACAAAATCGTGAACTGCCTTGTTGATTCATCATATCTGTTAGAAAGGATTGCATTTCGTTGCCTCAAGCAAAACACCAGATCGAACGATTTATTTAGAATACCACATTGTAAATCCAAATACGCGCAAAACTCTGTAATAGTACGTATCTGTGAAACTCACAATGCCTCTAGAGATGTAGACATTTTCAACCATAACTTAATATCATATAAAATTCAGCTTAATAAATTAATAAATTAAAATACTTTTATTTTATTCAATTTTTTTGTTGTCAAAATTACATTATTATCACCTGTAGTGAATAGTATAGCTATGCGAAAAGTTTTATTTTTTCTTTTTGTTTTTTAATTTTATGTATTTCTTTATTATGTTTATTTTTTTGCCATTTAATATGTTGTGTAGGTAAAAAATTCTAAATCAACATTTAACTCATTGGAACTTAATTGGTCTAGAACATATGAATGTTTATTTTTATAATTTTTTACTGTACGACTGTTTGCTTCCTAAATAAAAAAATAAAAATAATAATAATAAAAAAAATAAATAAAAAAAGTGAAGTTGCGTTAAGAAAAATGAAGAACAGGAACAGGTGAGACTCTGCAGCAAGAATCCCAGGTGGTGAAGAAACTGGACCAGCTGCTGCAGAGAGAGTCTTCCGCGTCCACCAACATTGCCAGCACGAGGTTCGTCATCCGTCCAGGTGCTAATAGAGCGCTGACACAATATCCTCACATAGATACCAGACCTTGGCAGCACCGCTGTGACATTCGATGAAGATAGAAAATGGAGACTCTGCAGCAAGAATCCTAGGTGGTGCAGAAACTGCACCAGCTGCTGCAGCGAGAGAGTCCACCGCGTCCACAAACAGTACCAGCCTCCTTACAGCTCTGTTTTCGTTCATGACTTACGTGTCTTTTTACCATAAACGATTATTTGTTTAATGTCTTTCTCTGGCATCCTTGACTTTTTATATCATTCACTTATGTCGACTTAATTCGACTCCTTATCTCATTCTAGTGCAAAGATAACGCGTTAAGTATTTCTCGAGCGTCACCGACTATTACCATTCAAACAACTCTTTTATCACTCCAGGCACTTATAAAAACAAACTATGAAATTTTCAGTGAAATCAAATATAAATGGTATAGGAACGCGTAACGTTCAAACAAAGAAACAATCTTTTTATATATACAAGATGTGGCAAAAATAATGTCACAATGTGAATTGGCTGACATTTCGCTAGAAATGAAAAAAAATTGAGCTCTGTTTTCACGGAAAGTTTATTTAAAGGTTTGCTCGAGACGCTCAGCCAAACACTTAATTTAGAATAAAAATAATAAAAACCCACACATAAATTTGTTTTTAGTCTTTTTAATTTAATTTATCTCCTATGAAGGAATGGTTCTCCCGCAACCGGTAGAGTTTAAATAAAATTAAAGTGGTCAAAAACAAATTTATGTATTTTTTATTGTAAAATATGACAAGCCACCAAGTTAATGCTTTATACAAATACGTAAACACTTAATTGTTCCCGCACGTGGTGCAGGATGACGAAAAAAACGACGACGAAATTCACAAAAACAACAGACCGGAAATTGGTCAAATAATCAGTAACAATAATTCCGAGTTCTTAAGGTGTGTATCGCTCCATTGTTTATTATTGACTATTTTTTTATTTTTTTTGAGACACAAACAAGACATTTAAAGTTCATTCTTGTAGAGTATAAAATAAATTTACATACAAATATAAATGTCCCTAGACTAATGTGTCTGCAGCAATCACATTTGCACATTCACTATCAAAACAATATCATTATGTTTTTATACAAAGCTTAAAATTGCAGAAATTACAAGACATAATAATTTTAAAAATATGTTTAAATTAGGTATATAATAGAAAATATCATTCTGGACATAGGATTGAAATGACCAATGTTATTTGTAAAAAATTCGGTCCAAAATATTATCTTTCTGTCTTTAACATAAATGTCAAAGCACAATGACATAAGACACCATTTGCTAAAATTATGGCACATTTACATTATGACATTACTTTAGCCCTATCCTCTTAAAATAGATCATTAATTAAATATAGTAATGTAATTTTTATAGACCACTAAAATGAATATACATAAGAATAGACAAATAAGTAAGTACCTAGAGATAAGAAATATTCCAACGAACGATGATTAATTTGTGATCACTATAAAATTTATTTATAAAAAAATAAATTAAATTATAATAAAAAATATACAAAATTAAGGTTTTATAACTAAACTAGAATCAAGGAGCAACCAAGATGTCTAAATAACAACAACAAAAAATTACGAATATGGATTGAAAATAATTTTGAACAATGGCGATTTAAAAAAATATATTTTGTTATTAATAATATTTAATTTAAACTTTATCTTATGTCAAAGTTGTGAAATTATTAATTGTAATATCTTTATATTCGTTTGTAAAAATTGTACACCCTTTATTTATGTCAAATGAATGATTTATTTTTTGAAATATTTATTGTGTTTTTTTATACGTATTAAATTTTAGTATACATTGTTTCCATTAGAAGAAACCATTGGCTTTGAAGCATGTTGATAATTTTTATTAAATAGATATTTATAGCCAAAAAAATGTTATTTTAATTTATTACAATGATTTTGCAATTATTGAAGAAGTATAATATTAATTACCTCATATTTAGCCTCGTCACAAGCGCAGCATTTTGTGACGATCGGCGGCTGCATATCGAAGGACTCCTGCACGTTCTCACACAGCGTCTTGCTGAGGGGACCCTCGTCCATGTACCAGATATCATGGTGCTCGATGACCGTGGCCTTGATGGTCACACATCCGCTCCCTGCAGGCGGAGCAGTCCAGAGGGCCTGAAAAATCATATAATTAGTTTAAGGAGCTTCGAAATCTACCTAATTTTTCAAAGAACCCTCAAAATCTCGTCATTAATTTAAAAAAGCTTGGATATGTACCACATTAGTAAAGATCCCAAAAAATCGCGTCACTAGTTGAGAGAGATTGGGAAACAGGTCATAAGTCTAAAAGGCTAGAAGAACAACGGCGTCAATCCGATGAGCTTGGAAATTCATGTCATTTGTTCGAAGCATTCAAAGACCCAGGAAAATCTCGTCACTAGTTAAGAGCTTGGGAAACAAGGACATAAGCCTAAAAGGTTAAAAGAACAACGGCGTCATTCCGATGAGCTCGGATATTCACGTCATTAGTACGACGCATTCAATTTTTCTAATATTGAGATAGCTTGAGAGAGCTCGGGTAACAAGATCGTATCTTTAATTATACATTTGTACCAGAAGGTTTTATCAATTATATATTTATACTAAAGGGTTAGGTTAAGGTTCAGGCTAATCCTTACAGATACTTTGAGTCAAAGCGATATCCATTCGGCAGTACAAACATTAATAAATATTTATTTTACATATGGAAAGTTCTATGTCAATATCTACTGATATTAACCCGCAGAAAAACGCTGTGGAAAACCTAAATAATGAAAGTGATGATCGCCGTGCTTGTGCAGAGATGAGTGTTTTAACGTGACTAGTGACTTGTGATCCATTGATCTAACATTTTCAAAGTGCGTGTCCCATTTACATTCATACATCAAGATAATCAAACTGTTAAGTACAATATTTTGTGTCACTATGTGCTTGGTTCGGAGAAGCGCGATCTAATTGGGATCACAAGTTTACGCAGAGAGGGGACATAATCTTTTTTTCTTACCCCATACGTGACGCAACCTATCGATTCCCCGCAAAACTATAGTTTTAATCAACAACGGAGCCTGTTCCCTGTTAAGAGCGAATTAAAAAAAAAATCTATGTATGATTTGGTTTTATCTAGAAGGGCATTTGGAATTGAATTAGATCCATTTGTTTTGGGCCGGTAGGTATATTTAACTGCCAAATGATAGCTGCTTTGCATTTCAAAATATCAAAACTATAATAATCTTGAGTGGAAAACCTTTATCCTGAAGCAGATCTCCAAAATCTACCGTAATGGATATTGTACAATAGGTCAGAAATTTCTGTCACATCCATTATTTTTAGCGGGAAATGTAACTTTCATGCGAACTATTATGGACCTTTAAAATGATCGCTTACATTATTCAATAAGATTTTTTGCATTTAAAAAACATTGTACAACGAACACAACCAGTATTTTAATGTTATTCAATAAGAATATACATTTAATGTAAACAAATAATATTTATCATACATCAACAATACGAATCAAAACGGTTCACATTTGAAAACAGCTTTAGTTAAATTGAATTTGTTCATTTTATATTTAATCATTTACTGAGCCATTGTCTTTTGTTTCAGTAATTAAAATATAACGATACTGCGCAACCCAATTAATGCTCATAAACAAAGGACGTTTTCATATCGTGCTAAAACTAATGAAATAATCAGGATATTTGTGAGCCGGGAAAATTGAAAACACACTGACAAATCGTGGCAAATGTTTTGTTTGGCGATGAGAAAATAATTTGAGCTTATCGCAACGATATTCCCTCATTAAATTTAATTATTTCAATGTAAATCCCATTATAATGATCACTGAAAACCATTTTCAAACATGGTGCATGGTTCCATTAACAAGCAACCCGTTTTCAAAAATTATTAAATTTCGTGTCAATGTTCGAATTTTAATAAAAAGTTGTTTAAACATTAAACACCATTTTGTGTATTTATCTTTGGCGGTTTGCTGCATTGGTGTACCTTATATCTCGATTTGTCATAACAACTTAACTAATCAATATGTTTTAGTAATCTTCTAGCTGTACAACGCCACAGTTTGCTGTGTCTCCTTCCAGAACTTTCAAGAGCATTTTCGAACTTTCCGTAACCTCCTCTCAGTTTGGAACCTTATATAACCTTCTTAAACTTTATTTTTCCAGAACCTTCTAGAACATTCGAGAACCTTCAAGAACTTTCTGGAACCGTTCTGACTCACCGACACAGTCGGCCACCCATTCTGAAATAATCTGCAAAAGCATTCGGGGCCTTCCCATAGCAACGCCCATTTTCGTCACCCACTCCCACCCACGGTCAGCCATCCCCACCAAACTCTCTTACTTTCGATGTGACACCAAGGGCTATCCGTGGCAGTGGCTGGTTGTGAAGAAAATTAGGCAAGTAGGGGAACACGGGTTTTTTTTTTCATAATATATTTTAGAGTAGATTAGATTTTCATCTATGGATTAACTTAAATAATCTATACACTTCAGTAATCTCACGTCAGTTTAAATATATTACACAAAAAACGGTTAATATCCGTGAGTTGAAGTAATAATTATCTCTTGTTGACTAAGAACGTACGCGGAACAAGCTGCCAGCATTCATGTTTCCAAAGTAATTTAATCCGGGCCTTTAAGACCGGTAGAATCGAATTACTTCCTACAGCTTCTTCCTTAACCTGACCTACCTATAGATACCAAACAAGATGGCTCAATAATTTATAAACACAATAAATAATACCGAAATCTGATGTTAACTAAAAGATAGATAACTTATTTGATATTGTTTGTTAAAATTCTTGGCTCTTGTGAAACAATGATTAGGTATATTATTTATGCCTATCTCAGAAACGTTTTGCTATCGAAGACACCAGACGTATAAAGTGCTTAAACACACTGTCTTTACAGACCACAGTAATAATTAACATGTATTCTTTTTTGCTGTTTGTTTTTGTGGTGTTATGCCGTGTTGCGCTAACTCCATCTTTAGCCGACGTTTCGGACATCGTTGCAGTGTCCATCATCAGGGCAGATCCGGTAGATCCGAAAACGTCGGCTAAAGAAGGAGTTAGCGCAACACGGCATAACACCCCAAAAACAAACAACAAAAATGCTTTTGGCCGTGAAAATCTAAAAACTAACATGTATTCTCTTCAATAAAAACATCAATGAATGGCTAATGAGAAAAGATCACCAGAAAATTGAAAACCTTACGATATAGAACTTGTTATGCTTTATGCATTTCTAAAAGTACTAACCTGTACATTCACCTTATACTATATTATTTCTTTATACTCGTATATCATTTTGTAACCGTCGTCTTTTTAACAATATGTCTGATAATGTATTTTTTTTCTTCTTACTTTATTAATTATTCTATACCACACTTATTTAAATTTAACGCGAAATATATCAATATCATTGTCATGAAATAAATTGGTTTTATTAAAACCCTTTTAAAAATTGGACAGCAGGATGTTTCCTAATAAAATGTTAGTACTTGTAACACGTGTTCCTGCACCTGCGTTTGCCCTGCACAAGTTTATCGGGAAACCCGTTAGTTCATTCTTAAGGCTTACAATCCAATTCTTAACCGGAATTACCTACCAACAGTTTGAAGTGATTCTTAATAAATTAACAAAGAGCTATGTATCTCCGCTTGTTAATACGTAATGACGATATGCGAAAATATAATGAAATTTTTATGAACACGTGTTACGACTTCGCGTTAAAACATTATTTTTTTAATAAAACTTTTTCATGAAACCCATTAATTCCTTTTTAAGAGCTGCAGTCCTATTTTTAACATGATTACTACTAATTTCAAGAGATTTTAATTTATTTACGCCCTTTTTAGGGGCTTTTACGTATGAATAGTAACAATTATATATTTATACAGTGCATATATAATATATTTTACGTAACTAAACTATCTAAGGAAAAAACTTTTGTATTTGTCAAGTGATAAATAAAAGATGTTCACTGACTCGGTATAATTATTCAGTTCAATGCAATGAGGAATACATACGGCAATCAGTAACAGAATTTCTGCACTAAAATAAATCCTGACTACTAGTATTACGTAGTGGAATCCGAAAGCTTATCAATGCAGGCAACTATGGACTCTCAAATTAATCCTTTAGAATTTTATATAGAAATACTAATTCGTTGAATATCTTTCTGTCAGACATTTAAGCGTGTTCTTTTCATTTAAATAGTGTTGCATTTAAAATAAACAAGGTCAGTTTGCACCGTGTACGTTCAGTACAGTAACAGTGAGAAACTTGTGATGTAGGTAATGTAAATCATATAATTATACTATAGAGAAAAATAATTATGGTACAAATTTATGTTATTTTTTTGTACAAAAATGTGAGAACTATCTTTCAATGAACGTCGATTTATCGGCTCTGAACTGAACACACAATTTGAAGGCATATTACTCACAGGAACAATGATTTCATTAGATTTCATGTTAATAACCACCTTCCTTGTTAAGAACCAGCCGCATGAACATCTCGTTTATTGATGAGAAGTAATTTAGCACGCAGATAAAAGCACCAAACAAAGCACACGAAGCTCCGGTAAGGCGTAGAGGTACGAGTAAAGGGGTGCGGGTGGCAGCAAAACGTCGCGCGAAAAACATTGGTGAAAAATGGCGCCATTTGGGGGTATTTCTCATGCGCAGATAATACGCGTGAGTATAAACGTCTGAGCACAGAACGGGCACTGTATACGGGTGTAACATTTGAATAAATGCTTCAGATTTATACCCGTCATCATTAGGTGGGGGTAACACGTCACATGTCTCTGTCACCCAGCCGTGTTCCCAGTCATAAAACAGACGGTGGGGAAAAAACCCTGTCGGTCCCGTCTGATTATATATGGCTAGAAAACACATAACTTCTCTGTCGGCTTGCTTAAACGACTTTAAATTTCCATTTCAGTGAATTGTCGAGGCAAATACAGTGAATTTATAAGTTTTCACAGTTAGCTTACGATTTGAGTATGAAATGATTTTTTAACATTATTTTTCTTGCATTATTGAGGGCCTCCAAGATCGAGGAGTAATCCGATGTTAAAATTCCGGCGTGCGAGAGTACATTTTATTTGACCAGCAATTGTTATTTCGCGACTAATTAATTAAAAATAGTATAAGTTATATTTTCGGCACTTTTCAGAGTAAAAGATACTCTCAGTATCGACTTGAATAATCAGGTACTTTTTCACCTTCTTCTTCCCCATATGATCCACCTCCTCACTACCTAATTGGGGATGCCATAGTCTCAGTGGCTCCATACGGTTGGAAACAGATAAAAAGTGGGAATATTTAAACACAACTATTGTCAAATAAATATTAACCAAGGTAAATGCAATTAATTGCAGGAATTTTATTCAAGAACTTTAGATGTACCTTTTTGTTTTGCTTTCTGATTTTAGGACGTTAAATCTGAATTACTGTAAATGTCGCAGTAAGCCTTGTTAATGTGTCAACATAAATAAACAATGCTAAGAAGCAAAATTGAATTTGTTTAGGAGAGCTGGCAAGAAATTTAATTTGAGCTCTTCAGAGGTGAGGCAGCACTTAAGGAAGTTTAATGTATTTCGCCCAGCTTGGTAGGATTTAAATTACCCCGAAAGCTGTATTTTTAGGTGAACCACACCTGACTTAGTGGCTTAAACATCATGCATATTAACTCCTCCCACTAGACGACTTGACGGGAGCTTTAAACAGGTCTCTTCGTAAGTTTCGTAAACGTAAACGTCATTAATTTGGAACCACCTCGAAAGTAAACAATTGTTTTGGTGAGCTATTTCCGCACCCGCTTTGGGGCGAATAATACTAGTTTGCCAAATCAATTTATCGCCGGAAACGTCTGAATACAGAACCCTGAATATGTTGCTGACGTTAAGCAAACGTCCGGATCAAAAACGTATTAGCATAGATATTATTTCCAGAGCTCTCTACTGGAAACCGATATCCGTGTAACAATATAGTTGAGATCCGTAAACAAACAGCGCCCAAAGTGGAGTGATCTGTTTAGTTTTAGTGGTGGGATCATTCTCTTGTTTCGAATCACCAATATTTCGGAAATGATGTACCGAGAGACACCGCAAAATAAACACGGATCATAACGTTCTAGGATTGTAATATATTTGTTTTATTGCTCTCCATATACGCTCAGAGAACATCGATAAATTTCATTATTATTTAGATTCGATAATACGAGCTGGCGACTAGGTACTAGCATTAGGGTTTTAACCCTTTAATAATACAGCTGGAGTACGAGATACTGCCAATATATCTGCTTCGCGATTACCCGTTTTGTCAGAAGGGGAGGTGGGGACTATTGGTTAAACTGGTAGTTTGCTATGTGATTTATGCTTATATATACAACACTATTTTTAAACTAAAGTTATTGTGTCATTTGAAACTGCTTACGAATTACAGCTTCAGATGCACATGAACTATTAATAAATGAATTGGTGTTTGCTGGAAGTGGGTGATAGTATTTGAAGAAATTAATAGGGGTGAAGGAAGGAAAACGGGGTGACCAATCAGTTACCACTGTATCTGCGAATAAACACACAACACAATCACAATATAGTGAGTTTCACCGCAATACCTCGAGGTAATTATCGCCACAACAAAACGAATGAATACTTAAATCGATATTATGCACATTCAAGATAGTCAACTTTCTTTTTTTATTTTCGACTATATTATTATGTACATGAAAAACACCAACAACTTGCTTCCAATGTATTCTCAATCCTTCTTCTGCTAAAAAAACAAATACACTCTAATCGGCACTATTTTCTAGATTTTGTTCCAAATTTCAAATACTTTTCCAGCAAGGTGATGGTTAGGGAGAGGTAGAAACTGGATAAATCACGTCCCGGTAAGAACTTAGCATTTTCTCATTTGAAAACATTATATATATCATCATATATTCATTTGTGAGCAGTGATCAATTTGCGACTTGATATTACGTCGATGAAATAGAGTTTCAAACTGGTAAGAATTCAAACGGTGTATGTACTCCACTTAGAATATAAAGATAAACCATTTAATTCATGGCAATGTCGTTCGTAGCAGCACATTTTGCTCACCATACCATTAATAAATTATCACTTAGTGCGCATGAAATAATTTATTCAAATATTTGTTATCACATAATATTAAAAGTAAGAATGAGTGACTAGCAATTAACAACACGATGTTTGAAAACTTCAAGGGTTCCTTTTGAAAATAACAGAGGGCGTCACTTCCGGTAACAATCCTAAACTCTACACACATTAAAATATTCATATTTATATAAGATTTCATATTGCGTCATTGATCCCTTTGGAACCGGTTCGAAATCGAGAAATACGCCTAACGCTTGCCCAACATATGTACGCGGTTGACATTTGTCACATGAGAATGGATCACTTCAACAGCTCGGCTGTGGAACAATTTGCCGGACTGTGCGTTTCCTCCCTCCTACAACATGAAACATGTTCACTCCTTCCTCTCATCAAAAAGACCCTCCACACACCATCCCTCGAGATGACATAGAATCTGAGTAAATTATTTTCCCCGTGGCCTCCTGTGAAGAGTTAATGTACAAGAAATTATAAATATATAAAGTTTTTATTTCATATATTAATAAACTGAATACTCGGTAAACGAAAATGCAAAAAAACGTTTTCAATTTAATACGTTTCCAATTTAAAACGTTATTCAAAAAGATAAACTGCTGAATATATTAACAAATGTATAAAGAAATAAATTTCAAAATTAAATTGATTCATAACCAAGTATTAAAGATTAAAATGTATTGATAGAGTAACTTTATTAGATTTATTTAATCGCTAATCTATTTTAAGGGTCGCAAAATCAGGAAATTAAAATATTCGCCACGTGCTAAAATAACGATAAAAAGTCACGAAATTGAAAAATGGGCCTAAAATTTTACTGTAAAGTATTTCATAATATTCTTACATCAAAGAAAATATAAAATTAAATTCTTTAAGATGGTCTAAACCAGTTTTTAAAAATGAAATATTCCTGAAAAAGTTGATGGAAAAGAGAATTTATTTTGAAGAAACAACTAGAAGCACGTTTTTAAGTAATAGTTAAATACGAGGGAAAAAAGGCTGTGGAATTTTGTGTCTTAGTTAAAACAATATGTATTAAGTACTACCTTTTGACATTACCAGATTCATATATTTATATGTATACACCGGTTCCACGCCTTTCCCGCGAAACTTTTGTGGTCACACATGGAAAACTAAGCTTCTTCATGCCCAAATAAAAAAGTTATGATAAATTTCTTATTTTAGTGTAGTTTATAAATCGTTCGTATAAACATATCTTTATAATAATTCCTACTCTCCACTCGGTCAGCTGTTCTATTTAAGATTTAAAATGTATGGATGGCCATTTTGTTATTCGCACAGGTGCATTACTCACAAAAATAAAACTACGGTTATACTGGTCGATTTTCATGACAATTTTTATAATATATTTTTAACATCGTTTAGTTTTGAAATATTAATCGTTTTTTACTAGATTATTATGAATAACCACCCCCACCCCCCCATCAATGTTTCGCGGTATGAGCGTGAAACTCGGTGTATATGTATATTTTTTGGTAGTTACTCTAGCCTCTAGATATGTAGTTCAGTAGATATCGCGTCGCCTTTTTCGAAGTTTTCGAAAAACTTTTTCCGATTCAAAAAATTGCAAAATGTGCAGCGTTTTACTATGGTTTCAAAAAATAAATATGTTAAAGCATTTTAGCAACTGAAGAAGATTTGCGAGTTAAAAATAGTTGCATTTATCTTAGATTTTACAATTTAAAAGCGGTGCGGAAATTCGTAAGCTTTTGTTCCTGCAACACATATTTTCTGCATTACTGTCAAACAAACAAAAAGTCTCCAGAGTATAGAAAGCATTTGTAACTGATATTCTGCAATACAATGACACAATGAAATAAGAAGGCACCGTATTTATGTCCAAAATGTTGGCTAAAGAAGGAGGTAACGCAACAAGGTAGTCCCCAAAAAATAAATTAAGCAATTTGTAAATGAAATGCACAAATTCAACAACCATCAAAACAGTGTTTGATATTATAAATACCAGATATTTATTAATCGCAGGACGTGAACAACTATTTCACCTTAAGAGATATTTTGTTTTATTATTGCAATGATATCTTAGCAATCGACTTCTTAGTGTTTTGTGTTTTTTAAGAGTATTTTAAAGGGTTTTCAAAAATATGATCAATTATTACACTAAAAAACAAAACATAAAAAATTGCTATAAATTGGTTCTTTAAAATGATTTAATTTTCAGTAATAAGCATGTGGTTACCTGAATCTCGCTCTTGGGAAGCGAGCTCGAGTGCGCCACCGCGTTGGGACACTTCTCGCTGTACTTGGTCAGCGAGTCGCCCAGGGTCTGGAAGGTGCCCACATCGTTGCTCTTCTGATTGGCTACGAAGGAGTCTGACACGGGATCCCGGGACTCGGACTCTGCCACCAGCAGGAAGCCGGTGAATTTGTTGGGCAGCTGGGAATTTCGCTGGCCCTGAAGAGACACTGGAAAAAAAAGATTACCTAATTATTATGGAACTAGGGCTCACCCACGAAAATTCACAGGACTTTAAAGTTTTGCTGAAAGCATCTATATTGTTTTTTTTTCAAGATATTTGCTTTTCAAAAGAAGAAATAAATCAAACATAAATAAATTAAAAAAATTACGATCTCTAGCCAATAAAATGATAAAAAAAATCCACATGCACGCTTTATATTCACTCTAATCGAACAATAAAAATATAACACCTCTTACAAAATGCATTGCCATTCAAAGCATGTCCACTGGGCCTAGTTAAATAAGGCTCGTTAACTCATTAACGTACTTCCACACTGACCATCAATTCATCTTAGCACCCGTCAAACATTTAAATAAAAACAATTGCGCAATTTGATCAAAAATATGAATTCTTAAATAAATATAAGCTCCTCCTACATTATCACTTGTCTGATATGGTAATTAATTCCAATGAGTTGTTCCAATTAAAAAAAACTGAAAGTCACCCCAAAAATGTTTCGCATACACATGAAGGTTTCACATTACTTTCTTACCCATGCACCACCAACCGCAATTAGAATGTTCAATACAATTGTAAAAAAATAATAACAAACTAATTTTTATTATAGATCTATCATCTAACATTATGAAGGTGCTGACAAATCGCAGGTACACGCCACCTACGGTTTAGCAGTAACGTTTGGTCGGAGATCCCATATACATGCCTGATTAAAACTAAAAATTAGTAGACAACAATATAATATAATTGTAAAAAAATAATAACAAACTAATTTTTATTATAGATCTATCATCTAACATTATGAAGGTGCTGACAAATCGCAAGTACACGCCACCTACGGTTTAGCAGTAACGTTTGGTCGGAGATCCCATATACATGCCTGATTAAAACTAAAAATTAGTAGACAACAATATAAGTACAACGCATAAACAAATCACCCGTTTTGATGTACCTACGTCAGTTGGGAATGTCAAAAATGCTGTACGAAAACGGTTCGATCATAATTTGCCGGGCTGCGACTCTGCTCTGCCGTATAAATTCCACTACTTTGATCCTGATTATCTCACCATTACATTGGAATATATCACCATTACACCGGGTAACTGTTAAAGGAATGAGGTAAAATGGGAGATAGCACAATGGGCCTATGGCCTAAGTGCTCATGGGAACATGTAAACCGTCTCCGCTCTATAAAAAAAAATTCTGACAGTAATAGTACAAAAATAATATGACATAAATAAAAAATTAAGAAAAGAAAAATAAAAGATTGATTTTTTATAAGTAAACAAAACGTACTTACATTAGTGTAAAGTAATGATGAAGAAAAAAAAACGGTTATTCAGTGACCTTGTTAAACTATGTTTAGGTATTCAGCTTTATACATTATTAGGTGTGCTACAATAATGCATACAGGCAGCTCATACAACGACCGAGGTTCTGCAGTGCCTCCACAGTGTTTACTGAAGGGAGGGTGCACTCATTCCCCGCCTTACTTCGCCACCGAGTAGCCAGCTTCTGGGGTAGGACTCGGAAGTCAACCAATATTATCGTTGTGGCTGCATCCGAGTGGCTCAGTTCCCCACTCAATGAGCGATGGATGCAGATGATGCGGCGACCTCCCTGATGGACGGTTTAATTTAATTTAATCTAATTGTTTTTATTGTATTACCTATTTATATGACTATTTTATTTTTGATTTATATTTTAATTTTATGTTTAGGTACCTGCTTAATATTTTTTTTCTTTGTTTTATCTTATTTCCATTTTTATAATTTTTTACTTTATTTTATTGTTTCCCTGTTTTACTGCATTTCATGTAATATGGCAGACTGGGACTGCACTATCCTCCCAGTCCTGCTGGATTAAAACTTAAATAAATTAATTAATATACAGGTATAATAAAAATATCCACTAACTCAAAGGTTCCCAAACCTATTTGACACATGGCCGCCCTTTCAGACACAAAATTACATAATCCTCCCTGGAAACATACCCTTTTAAAATTAATAATACTAGTGAGAGAGACAAACCTGATATATGTCAATTACAAACCTGATTTTTTTTTTTATAGATTAACTCCACACAGGAGGCCCTGAAGAAAATAATTTCCCTCAGGGCCTATGTCATCTTTGGGGATGCTGTGTGGAGGGTCTTTTTGTGGAGAGGAAGGAGTGAACATGGGTCTTGAAGAGTCCCATGTTGTAGGAGGGAGGAAACACAGAGGCCGGCAGCTCGTTCCACAGCCGAGCTGTTGAACTTAAGAACGAATCGTAGAAGCGACCCGTTCTCATGTGACAAATGTCAACCGTGTACAAATGTTGGGCGCGCGTTTGGCGTGTATCCCGACTACGCACCGGTGCCGAAGGGATCATCGACGCTAGTTCCTCAGAGCATCTTCCATTTTAATACCGATAGAACAAGGACAGCATACCTACTTGACGCCTGTGCTCTAAAGATTGCAGTCCGTTTGTTAAGATTGGGGAATCTATCAAACGGACCGCCCGTTTTTGCACAGATTCAAGGGTTTTTTTCAGGTATTTTGGGGCTCCGGACCAGAGATGGCTGCCAAATTCGACAGTAGGGCGCACTTGCGATTTGTACAGGGTCAGCAGTTGTGTACTATTAAAGTATCTGAGGGCCCTGTACAGTACGCCCAGCTTCTGAGAGGCCAACTTTACTCTGGCTTCGACGGAGCCCCCGTACCTTAGCTGGTCACTTATAGTTACACCAAGCATATCAATGAAAGGCCTGTTCGGAAGATTGCTTCCGTTGAAGGAGACTAGATTATCATTTTGATCCCTTTTTGACGTAATCAGACAGGATTGGGTCTTTGAAACATTAAATTCGACGAGATTATGTAAAATCTTCAAAAAATATATTCAACTACGAGTGTATTTTTTTGTAACTGTAGTCAGATAATTTCAGCCACAAAAATTCCCCACAAATTTTCTATTTAAAATTGATACCCCTTGATATTTATTTGAATCCATGGGAGAGGGGGATCGAAAAATTTCCCACATTTATTCGTGTCCTCTGGTTCTTTTACTTTGCAGGTTATTCGTAATTGGGTTGAAGGAACTCTTCTAGTGACTAACTGTAACCGCAGTATGATTGTCACAATAATACATAATTGGACTATCAAACATGTTTTCATTGATTTATTCAAATTTAGAAGCTTGTTTTGATTCCAAGGACGTTGTAAAATAATTGGTACAATTATTATTTCATTTTTTTATAAAGATGATGTAGAAATAAAACCGTATTAAAAAATAAACGTATCCGAGAGAAATTATATGTAAATTATATTCTAGATAACAAGACTGTAGGGAATATTAATTTGGCTCGTTCAATCTACTTTATTATTATACTCGTTTGGTATATATTGTGAAAATAAATTTATCTTGAATTCATAATTAATATTCAAGCGCGGATTTACAGAGCTTTTGGAACGTGTATAATCGTACATAGGAACATGACGTGATAGAATTTCAAGAATTCATTATATCGTATAGAATTGACTTCCCAGTTAAACCTTCGATTAAATAGACACTAACAACTCTAACGTGTCACAAAAGGAAACATTTTTTATAAAGAAATAAGTTGTTCCGTTTATATAATGCAGAGGTTCCCAAACTTTTTTGCCCCGTAGACCACTTGCCAAATTTTTTTTTTCGTAGACCCCCTGCCCTGAATTTCCTAAAACTATTAACATCCCATGTGATAGTCATTTATTTTTTTTAGTTAAAATATTCCCTTCCCTTGCCTGCCCAACAACCGTGTGGCGGTATAGTTGCTCTGTCTTTACATTGTGCAGACAGGGGCACCCTTGCGAGGTATTACACCAAATAAAAATGAAGAAGGATAAGCAACATCATACAGACCTGCCCCTTAAGTTCTTTGTCAGTGCTTATTCCGGTCAGTTCTTCTTGTCACATGATATCCGATTCTTCAACGTTGCATTTCCATAGTCAAAATGTCCTCAAACTTAGTTTTAAAGTCTGTGTGAATTGCATTTAAATGTTCAACGTCATTATTACCCTGGACGTTTTTCAAAAACAAGTTGGGGAACTAGGAAAATTCGCGGCTTCCAATGTGCAAGTTTTGCTTGAATATATTAATTCTGATGAGAAAAGGAACCTAGACTCTATTTATATACCTCAATTAACAACTTTACGCAATATAAAAATACAAAAATCAAATAAGTAATTTCTCAGTCTATTATATTTGTGTTGGGTCAATTGTGTCATTTACGGAACTCCTAAATGTTGACTTGAGGTAAATAGAGGTCCGCTCGTATGTACCCCCATTTGAATCTCGTGGACCCCCAAATTTTTTTTTCGCTGACAAAGACCCCCAACATGCCGTTAACGATCCCTAGGGGTCCGTATAGACCACTTTGGGGACCTCTGATATAATGGCTGAAACTCCCTCCCTGGGTTATTCTCCATCAAATAAGTGTATGCTAACTGCAAACAAAAAGACGTTTTGTATGCAGTTAGCATGCACTAATTTATACACGATGTTTTCAAATCTTCTGGGAAATTAAATTTCATGTTAGGAATTGTCCTATTTTATTGCTATGAAACAGACAAGAGAGTAAACAGACAAAAGAATTGGATATTTTACATTTCAATTACGTGTAGTAAAATTATAAGTGGAAAATTAGAATGTTCTTTATTCAGTCGTTTATGATTATGAAACTAAATTCAGTTTAATTTCCACACAGGATGTTTCGAATATATGATATATATATGTATGTAATTCAGTGTTTTTGTTTGTTTCACGGTAGAGTGCGTTTAAGTAGGTGCATGTGTTATTAAATGTACTCAATAAGTTACTATATTCCTTAATTATACTAAAAATATGCTACATAGCATATTTTTAATATGCTTGCCACATTCTAGTAGGGAAAGGGGGTATCGCTAGCATCCTATTTACATTTAAAAATGTTCAAAAATGGTGCCATCATTCGCTGCAGCGCTTGTAAAAACTAGCACTTGTTCCTGCTAGATTAATCGTTTGAATTAATATACATGGCACACTTGAAGTGTGTCAGGATACACTTCTAAAGGGTGGATACAAATGTAAAAATCTGAAGAAGAGGTGTAATATAATTTATATTTTATAAAAAAACCCCGTTGAAATTCTACGCTCATTCTTGGAATAGTAAAAATCTGGAACGGCTTCCAGACACGAAGCCTCAAAACCCTTCCCGCTTATCGCTTATCACCAGCCGACAGCCAAAATTGCACGGTCCTGACATTTCGCCATCTTTCTTAGAAAATTTTAATTTGATGGTTAAATTTGACCTTTCGTGTTTGTAATCGACCTGCGCGCTGCGGTATAAATAAGCTTCCGTAACTGGCAACTTGCACGAATCTCCAATTTAACGTCTGCTATCAGTTCGTAGAATCTCTGCAAAATACGACATCACCATTTCCTTGCAAACAAAGGAAGCAAAATACGATAGCTTTGGCAGGGTCTAAATTAAACCGAATTTATAGGCCATTTCCACCGCCGCAAACCATTGAACGAAGGTAAAAGAAATTTTAAGGCAAAAGTAAAATCCTCGGGTCAACCGCGCAATTTTTTCAGTTCAAACACCTTTTTTACGTTATAAATTCACGTTTATTTTCACCTTTCGCATTACGGTTTCCGGTAATGATCTTCCCGTGAAATGAAAAGTCAGAAAAACTGTTTAATTTTCAGAACGAAAGCGCGTTCTTTGACCTTTAGAGGTATAAATAATGTGATTTGATGAATGAAAGAAAAAACGGTTGATTGAGTACCGCAAAATTAACCAAAGTATTTGTATATATTTTTTCACCCACCAGGAGCATTAAAAATAACACAAGAAATGCAATGTTGGCGTATTTAGTGATCCAAAAGTCTGAACGTTCATTGCGGTTAATTGCTTAAATTTCAAACACATTCACTAACGGTTTAAAATTTCAACAAATTGTCGATCAATCTATTAAATCGTTCGAATTCGACTAGTGTTTTCTTATGTTCCACCCTCCGATAAGGTCGATTACAACATGAAGCTAGTGCAGTCTAATAAAAAGCAATTTGTTATTCCGGTTCTTCATCCAGATACGGTCCCTCAAAATAAATAAGAATCACTTTGGCGGATTCTCGAGAAATTCTAAGAAAAAAGAACCATTTTATTTCAAATATTTGATTTGGTTTGTTCATGGACCTAAAAAGTCCCGGATGTCAAAGAATACAATGAATTCGAAAATGTATTAAATTGTAGGAAAATAATGAATTTATAGTCTGAAAAACCAACATCACTTTAACTGAACACAATTTTCATTCTCCGTACAAAATATCGTGTTCATATATATGCTTAGGTATAAATGTAAGTAAATATTAATTTTGTGTGAATTAATTTACTCAATAATGAGTGAAAATTGTTTATATGCATAAAACTAAATAACAATAATTTTAACAAAATACATTTGAAGCAATAAAAACATTGTTTGTATTCCGTTTGTAATGTATGTAAAAAGTTGTAGAGAAAAACCGCGGATCATAGCACCGAACTTTTCGCGTTTGATAATTTCGACCTGGAAAATTCTGACCTGGAAAAATACAACCTCGAAAAAGGAGACCTGGAAATACATTTTTCGCGTTTATCATACAGTGCCGGGGAATAAATAAACCGCGAAACACGCCTGTGCTCGTAAATTATACAATCGAATATTTTTTCGGAAAACACTCCCGTATGCCGAAGACACTGAACCGATGAAAATTCCTAGAAGTGCGATCCGTACCAGTCTGAAAGAAAAATTATATCAATAAATAGTATTTTATTAATTTGTGTTAATTCACAATTGATAATTCACAATATAGTATAAATGTGGCATGTTACAGAGAGCACGCAGAAAACTCACTGATACTGAAAAATCCAATTATTTGTATTCCCGTTAAAAATGGGACTGCTGGTCTATAACGAATGAATTGAAAGAGATCCTACCAAATATCAGTTAAAAGCGAATGTTTTATGAGGACGGTGGAACACGTGTTCATACAAATAGTAATATTGATATTGACACACTGATATTATCGCATTCCGTCATGATATATTCTGAATGACGTTGAAATGCTAAATTATTAAGAATGACCTCAAATTACCTGTTAAAAACAGAATTGCAAGCCGTTTACCGATAAGCTTTTAGCAAATTCGTTACAATATTGGAACACGTGTTCATGCACCTGCGTTTGTCTTGATAATATATAATGAAGAAATCCGAAAACATTAGGATTTTTGTGAACACGTGTTCCGACATTGCGACAATACATTGATATTTTACTAAAAGTTTATCAGGATTTGTATTTGATTTGATCAGATTCTCAATAAATTATTAATATTTTCATCAGTTACACAGAGTCATTAACAACTTAATTGATAGTCCTGCCATCCTTGCCACTATTAAACTACATGTGCCGACTAGGAATACAAGACAAAATATAACATTGTTCTGTAATACATACTTGACCAACTATCAGACACACTCACTGACCAATAGGATGCATGATCTGGGCAACAAGTATGGGGGTGCTATTGATTTATTTATTGACTCCATATATAGAATTAAGCATAATCTACACCAACACTTTGTTGATTCCTACAAATTAGAGTAGCGTTGGTAAATTAGTTTTAATGATTTGTCTTATACATGTTGTTGTAATTTCATTTTACTTTATGTTACTCTTACGTTTTACTAATATTGCGTCATATTTTTTAATATTTTCTCATTATACTTGTAATCACAATTTTACAAGTGTGTATTTTTTACCTTCTTTAAAATGGATTTCATCTATTTACTGTCAATACCTCCTGTATAATACATATTCTCTTATTGTACTGCATCCTGTATCACTTCTATGTAAAAGCTTTTTAGGCGTATATATAAATAAATAAATCAGTAATTTTCTACGTGTGGAAGATACTCTCAGTATAGACTCCCATTCATTCATTCACGTAACATTGATTGAAAAGGCTTTAACCGTGTTTGGTGACTAGATCTTCCTCATCTGCTTCTTTTCCCCACTATCACAATCAGGGTTGTCAAAATCCCACTGGTCCCGGAATATTGGAAGCGGCGCGGGGCGGGGACTCTTGTACTCACAAAAAATAATTTTCGATATTTGAAAATATTTACCAATTACACTTGAAATAAGATAAAAATGATCTTACTCCCGGCACAGAGACACGCCTATGACTCGTATTTATGAGCTCTCTTTGCATTGTTCCGACGGTACATAAATCTCGCTATGCCGAAAGTCTGAGTTTACTTCAAACATTTCACATCAAACAGCCATAAACTTTTCTCTTTGTATTTTCCAAGCGTTCTTACCGTCAGACACATGCACCCCATGTTAACTGCTTTCTTTTTATGAAGCGTGAAAAAACAAAATTACACGTAATTCGATTTCCTCAACTTCAAAATGAAATCTAAGGAAGTTACTTTCGCAAATTTTAAAACCCAATGTTAGAAAATCCCTCGGGCTCCAGTGCTGTGTGCTTAGTACACAGGGAACCCATTTATAAGCTGAATAAAATAAATAGTTTACCTTTATTACTTATGTAAATAATTTTATTAACTTAGAGTTGATATAAATACAAGCACATAAGTAAAATATTACGTATTATTGCTAAAAACGGGGAAAATACATACGACCATTACAGCCGGTGGAATGCCGGCTACTACTGAAACCACTCTGTAAGTTATAAACGGACGCTGACAAACATTTTTTCTGTTGCGTTCGATAAATACATTAATATTTTTTTATAATTTTATCCAATATCTAAATACATGGTTGAGAAATATCTAAACTATAAAATCTCTCTTCAGTAAATTTGCAGAGATATTGAAATAATTGCAGGCATGTCAAATCAGTTGACCGCACCGGCAATAAAGGGTTAAGTATGAAACGGAGTTCGTTTAGTAATTTCTGAAGGAAGAATTACTCTTGTTCACAAAAAAACGTGTAGAATGAAACTTGGCATGTCGAAATATTTAAATTTAAATAAATAAGAAGTCAAAAAGAAATATTTAAAAAAAAAAATTATAAAAGATTTTTGAACGTGAAGTCAATGACGCTTACCTTTCTGGGGCTTAGAATTCATTTTTTTCTAAAGATATAACTAACAGACAACCTGAAAAATCTTCACCAACTTATCTTCAGTATTTCGAACTCATTACTTTTAATGTTCTCTCTATTTAAATTATGCATTTGAAATAAATTATCCCCTTCGTAGGGAAATAGGAGAGACATTCTATGAAGGCTTCTCTTCTTCTTGAAAATCTTTACTTCCTTACCCCTACGTGGGAAGAGGCAGTGCTGCACGTTCATTATCCCCAGAAACTTTATTTGATTGCCGTTTGTCTGAGACCGCGAAGCTTTGCTGCAGAAAGCTCCGAGACGAAATGGTAATAAGAGAAACATTATACGCCAAGAACTACGCGGGACTAAGTTTTTAGAGGAGGTTTTCACAGTTATATTTGAATGCGCTTTAATTAACGAATCAGCACTTTGCAAGAAGTTCTGCCATTCATTAATAGTATTAAAGTATCAAAAAAACACTGCTGCATCTTTATTATTAATTTTTAATAAACAAAGTAGTATGTTAAGGTAAGTTTATTAACTATTTTAAGTGTTTTTTGTTTGTTTAATATTATGTTGATTTCAATTTAATGTCATGGAATTGTTTTTGATTCTATTTAGAAATATTCAAAACGAGTAAATTTGCCTCTATAAAATTATTGGCCGACGAGTTTTTAAAAGAAAAAATGTATTTTGTAAGATTAACCGAGTACGTTTAATACTAGAAAATGGTTCTGTTTAAAAGGAAAATGCCACATAACTACTGATATTGCAGAGGCGGATTTTTAAACCTTATTTTGGAGGTTAGCTTACATACCTTTGTCTATTGCTTCTGATTTAATTACCATCATATTTTTTCAGACGTTGAATATTTATCTTTGTTACACGTTAGGGTTAGTGAGTCATACAAAATAGGCGAGAATTTAGTAATATTGTAAGTTTGCGTATTTTTAACTTTTACTTGTATCGTACCAATTATTATACCAGTTACCTGATTTAGCAGTTATTGTTTTCCTCCAACTAAATTAACGTCAAGTTACGATGAAGTTACTAAACAACTTGTAGATCTACCATCAAAGTTTTATTTTAACTTTGAGTTGAGTTAACCATAGTTATGAAAATATTGAATCCATCTTTTTTTTTTTTTTTTAATTTATTAACTTTCAAAAATACATTTTTTACAATTAAGTCCCGTTAAACTGATTGATATCAGTTTGTCAACGGGTTCTTTTAACAATTACTTCTTAAATACATATAGTAGGTAGTTTCAAACTTTATATATCTCTAACACAAGATTTTCTTTCGACTTTATTATAAAAGATTTTCCCATACTAGGGCAAACGAAATATATCAAATTTTAGGAAAGTCAATTCGTTTCCTATTACATATCAATCCGCCGAACAAAGCCATAGAAAGTTGGAGAAAAACGTTCGATTTGAGAGACTTCCTGAACTATTAACTGAAGCCTTACAGCGCTTCGGTAGGTAACTAAATACTTCACTCCTCCACCGCCCTCTTCAGATCATCCAAGCACTACCGAAGCTTTATAACTTTTTGTCAGCCGAGTCTAATGTTCATGAGACACACATCATATTCAATAATAATAATAATAGGAAGAATTTATTCCATAATGTATGCAGGGGTAGTGCAATGCAATACATTCCTTATTTGAAATAATATACATAATAAGTAATAAAAATAATAATAAGGTAGCTAATAACATAGGTGATTTCGACAGGCACAAAAAGCGGAATTTAAGTGAAAAAAGATAAAATATAAACACAAAAATTAGTGTGAACAGCCGTTTATGGGGGATATTTGCACATCTCCAGAGGGCCATCAGAGGGGACTCCATCCAGGTAACCAAGGCAGTGATGATTTTATTACTTGATTGGCGTAGTCTGCGCCATAAGCTTCTCATGTGATGGCGAAAAAGCGCTCTGAAAGAGTGTACTCGTCCCTAAGGAACATTTCCGTGGCGCTGCAGTATCTCGGTAGGCGGAATAGTTGGCGATAAGCATTATTGTAAGCGACTTTTAGCTTATGCCATTGGAATGCAGTGTAATCCACCCACAGTTCTGACGTGTACAGCGAAGTGCAAAATCCGTTGAAAAGTATCTTTTTCACGTTTGTACTGCAAAAGTGAAAACGCCTTGACAGCATACCTGCTCTAACGGATATCGCTCTTCTTTGTCTTTCCATATCATCGATGTCTTTCAGGTCGTCTGTGATAATATGTTCCAGGTATTTTACGCTACATATATACTATATAATATACATTGCAATACCCTACTCGTGTATTAGAGATTTTTTAATATTTAAGTTAATATTTTTTTAGTTTAAGGGATAATACTTTTTCATAGACACAACTGTTAAATGAATGTTAGTGTACTGTGCATCACGTTATCTAAAATTCCAGAAAAATAATCCCTTAGGAGTGTGAAAATTGCCAAAGAATCAATATTAACCCAACGCAATGGTTAAAATGATGTTTTTTTTCGACTAAAATATCTTAGTCACGGATACTGAGCTAGGAAAGACAGAAACTATAAGATGGAATACGAAGTCAAGCCATTTTTTACCAGACCTTCAAGCAGATCACGGAGTGCTAGGCGGACCTATAAAAGATGGGACAAAAGAATTGGTAAGAGAAAATCGCAATGCATAATGTTAATTGGAATAATACAATGAGTTTGTGGTTACAGTAGTCGATTGCCATCTAGATATAAGTTTAAATTCTATCCCAAACCGGTATAATTTAGTTGATAATTGTAGCATAATATACATTGATTATTATGTTTGTGTAATGTGGATTAGAGATAGTAGCTTTAAGATGCATGTTTATAGCAGTGGCGTATTGTACAATATGCCGATGTAAGGCACCTATATGCAATTGAAATCCTCGAGAGAGGGAATGTTGTCAGTAAATCTGGCTTACCAGCAAATAGCTCTGTGGTCCTAATTACTTATTTATGGTGAAGTGAAGGGGTGAAGGTATCGGACGTTGACAAGGAAACATTAACTACAATTCTATTTCCCATTTTAAGCTTATAAGTTATCCCACAATTAATTTATCGTCAACTATCACCAAGCCAGCGCAGAGAAATTTGGTACGGATTTCACATAGACATATGAATATTAGTAGACCTGCCCTAAGTGATTAAAAGCGTATTATCCCCACTCCCCATACCGGTTCCATTGGAGCCGGCTGTGCTCGCGTATCGCCTCAAGTGAAATTTGAAAACGTGACGTCATCATTCTTGTGCGAACTATGGTCGAGGCATCATCGGTTCATTTTACGAAATAACACGGCAAAATGTTGACTTGTACTATGAAAACTTGTAAAAATAGATGTGAAAAAGAGAATAAACCCAATTGTCGTATTACATTCCATATATAAGCATTATTTTACTTTATTTTAAGCATATTCACATCGTATAATATAGATCAGTTTTAGAAACATATACTATCACATCGAGAAACGTCTGGACGCGAAACACAAAGCTGGTTGGTTGCTGGGAAGTAAATTATGAACATTTATAAAAGTGTCTTAACTAAATACTTTTACGAAATATTCGACTCTGAACATAGAACCGAATTTTTTTGCCGAATTTGGACTTCGCAAATTTGTTCATAACGTGGCGAGTAATTTGCGCTCCCATGTAAAAATGTCTATTAATTCAAAAGCAGGTTTTACTTTTAAGAAGTAAATGGTGATATTATAATGCGAGATGCCTATTTACTGTCAGATTGATTTATTGACGAATCACGGTCAGCCTTACCCCCTTCGTTCTTCAACAGTTGATTTTACCCCTCGCCATTATCTTCTCGTCTATTAATTCCTATGTCTGTGGGATTTCATTATCAGGAATACAAGAAATGAGACTAAAAAAAGTAATCATCCATAGTTATATTAGTAAATTCTTAAAAAAATAATCTGGCTTATCAAAAAAAAAGTCTCTAAAGCGTTTGACATTGACCAAAATTTTTCTGATAATAATGCAATTTGGCTGTATTAATTTACATACTATAAACTATCAAAACATCTTCATGTTTTGTTTGTCGAGTATTGTGAACATGATACACCATTTTAATCCATTCGTAACCATATTGTATGGATGTCGATTATGTGTTGTAACTGTAAGAGTTGAATGGAGTTTGAGCAGGTGAAACGTTTATAGAATTATTTTAATATTTTGCTCAAAAGCCAATTTTATCGAAGGTGCTATAGCGTTGTTGTCGTTGTAACAGCTGTTTGAATCGAGTATGAGCGTGAGGATTCATATACATTTCCACAAATATCTCTAATTTTTTTTTCTTTCTGTGTTTATAAAAGATCTCTTATACTTCTATATTATAGGATAGTTTTTTTCAAGTAATATCAAGTAGAATTATATTATATCAATTAGAATCAAATTTCAAGTAATATCGAGTGATCTTAATTATAACTGCCATATTATATAAAATATTTAAATAGATTTTAATTACACCATCATTACTCAAATAATAATATAGAATTTTATATAAATATATTAGAATAAAGTAGGTAATCAAGTACACACACGTGGACATATAAACATTTACAGCAGTTAATATTCGAAATAACTGTCGGTTCTACAAAATCAGCACTAGGCGAGATCGGTGGGGTTGTCGACTCCAGTTCCCGGGTAGAAAGGTTTAATCCTCAGTCAAGCCAGATTTTTTTCTTAAATATTAAAAAGATAAAACTAACGTATAAACCTAACGTACACAACCTAATTAACCTAGTTTTTGTTTTTATCACTTTTCATGACTTTATATCACTTTTTAATGTGTGTTGAATTGTCATTTTCATATCCAGTTATCCGGTCACCTTAAAATAGATCTAGGATTGTAAAAAAACATTTTTTTATATTTCGTAAATATGTGCAACCAAAAGTAGTCGGATAAATACACACACAAGTATTTTGAGTACATATTTATAAGAAAGTTAGTTTCAAACTGCATATGACCCATTCAGGGTGCTTCCACCCCATTCACCATAAATCCTTCCTACCGCAGCACACCGGCTGAACCTTGGCCGGATCACCACAAGTAATTGGTTTAGTCTCCCTTAACTCGAAGATGCTTACCTCTTAGCTGTACGTTACACGCCTATGACATAATTGCGTGATCCTTTTTTATCTGAACAGTCATTATAATTGAGAGGATTAATTAGAAAATTGAATCTCTAATTAAGTTTAGTTACTGTTTGTGTAATGAGAGGCAAATCTGTATTTCAGGTTATTTGCATTTTACATACCAGAAAACCAAAATATTGACGAGCGTTAACTTTTTAGAATTGGTTTATATAATTAATTACCGAAATGTAATTTTGTACGAACTAAGCACCTTCTTACATAATATTATTATTACGCTCAATGGTCTGAATTCTCGACAAATCACTTCCTTTCCATTTTTATATTTGAAAATTAAAATAATTTTCTATTAAAAATATTACATTGTTGGTTGTTTATTGCTTATTTGAATTCTCCAGACAAACACGTTCAATTTTGAAAATGATACTTAAATTCAAAGCAAATCCGAGCTAGACTTACAGACAGATAGACAGAGTCACAGCAAAAAATAGTATTTTTAATGGTTCCATGCTAACTCAACACAGTGACTATTCAACACACTTTTAAAAAGTGATATAAAGTCATTAAAAACTATTAAAAAAAAAATTTTTAACCTAACTTATTTCTAACCTAACCTAACCTACATAACCCAGTTAATAAAGTTTTGTTTCATCACTTTCCATGAATTTTTATAACTTTTTAAAGAATTATTGAATTATCATTTTGATGATTTATCCGGTCACCTTTTTAATATTATAACGTTGTGACTTAGAATTTATTTTTCTCATCTAAAAAAAATTCCGTTGGAAAGAAGACGCTGAAATTATCTAAACACTTCACAGATGTCAAAATCTTCATAAAAATAAAATAATGTTTTTGTAAATAATGCTAAGGAAATTATTCGAGCAACTTCAGACGAACTGTTCGAAAAAAAATACCGCTTTCAATATATTTTTTTAATTATAATACACATTTTATAAAATTTTAACATATTAAAAAGAAAAATACAATATTGAACGACAAAAAAAGTTCGATCTTGCCAGGATTCGAACCTGGAATCTTCTGATCCGTAGTCAGACGCGTTATCCGTTGCGCCACAAGACCCGTTTTGGAGAGAGCGCTATTTATACTATACAAAACAAACTCGTCTATTTCTACGCGAGTGCAACTGACAAAGAACCTACCAAAGATAATATCTTTGGAATCTACATTGCCTAACTACCGAATAAAATCTAAAAATAAATTGTTTATGAAGTAGGTACTCGAAAATAACGAGCACACTTTTCAATATATTTGCGCACTAGTGGTTTAAACAGGCTCAAACTAGATTAGAATACCCGCCCTCAGTTCCTTCTTACCCTGCAATAGTCTTACGGTGTGGTTATTTATTCTGATTTACCTGTGAATCTCTTTGTTTTATCACTGCTAACTTTATCAATATTTGCAATTTCTTGCAGTTTTAAGAATGTTCACAGCATGTTTTTTTTTATTCACCCATAAAGGGTATTAAATTGGGTACATTCAAATGTTTATAATTTTTAATAATTGGATTATAAACATTGATTGCAAAACATATATTTCTTTCATTATAGTGGTGGGAGTGGGAAATTTTTTTTAAAAATAAAACTAGAAAAAATTGAAATTATCAAAAATAATATCGAAAAAAAAAAGTACGACAAAATTTTTTGTGTGTTAATTATAGTGAATGGTAACGTTGAAACAGGTCCTTAGGCCTAGGGTATCGAGTACGTACTCTTAAATTGACTAGACTCAAATGTTCATACAGTCGAGTTCGAATTTAAAAAAAGAAGCATGTTTGTCGCTTATCCTACGCCTTTCCTCAAGTGTAGGTATTTTTAAAGATATTTAATTTAAAAAAAAATGTAACTGTACCTACTCCAAATCTCTCCTGTTAGGAGAAATTTTATCACTTCTTCTAGAAAAGGTTCATATTTTTTATTTATGTAATAAGATTGATATTATTAGAATGAATCAATGCTTACGACTTTCGTTCATAAATTTTTCAATTTACTTAAAAATATATATTTTTTAAAATCAACCATCATAAAAATTTCACTTCGTCACTTAGCACCTAGCTTGAAACGCACTGAAACGAAAATTTTACTTTTTCAACATATGTTGCGATCAATCCATAAATATTTTCAATGATTACCTTCTGGGAGGAAACGTTTATCTGGTTAGTTTGCATTCATTCAAATAATAACGGAAACTAACCTCAAAACACCCCATAACTAATAATAAGAAAACATCGTTTCCTAACACAATACCAAGTTAAGAAGTTGTATGCTGGTTTCCATTACATTAAATCTCAAAGTTGGCCAAACAAATTGTCGTTTGCGTTTAAACAACACAGTCATATAAATCCAGCGACCCACTCTCATTGGGAAAACAATGAACTTCCAGCAGTAACAGCGTGTCTACGATGTCGTACGAAGCAGCAAATTCACAAGTTTGCGAGAAAATACAAGGAAACTTTTATACAAGTGGTTTCTGTGGCTTGTATCGCACAGAGCTTGCACGCATGTGGGATTATTTGTGAACCGGGCCTTATATTCCAGCATTGTTGTGAAGCCAGAATGCACGATTTCCGAAGCTAAGGCGTGAATAATTTGTGAATATCCGCACTTAGTATGAGATTTATCTACCCTCTCTATGGAATAGGTTTATTACATGTGAAGACTTTCGAGAAATTAATTCAAACGATTAGAAAAATCAAATGCGATGCATGGCGGTCAAATTTTGATATAATTCTTAATGAAACTAATCATTAAATAAGTATTACCTCTTTCGAAGCAAAAATGTTGTGTAAATTTAATCATAGCAAAACTCAGCAGAATTTTTTAACAAATATTTTTTTAACTTGATAATCATTAATATCTCATTTTTAACTCTTTCTGGTACGCTCATGCTTTGTTTCTAATGTAACATTACGTTATTTTGGTACATTTGATAGATTTTCTTTTATTTGTTATAAAACATTGCAAAAATTCCGGATTAATTTTTTTTTTATTGGGATAAACGTAGGTACGTATTTATTGATGGATTTTAACGGAATTTTTGTGAAAGTGATTTCTCCGCTTTACGTAGCAACAAACAAATCTAGCAATCTAATATTCTATGATTTTTCTAAGCCAGAATGCACGATCTCTGAAACAATGGCCATAGTTCAGCGGAAAGTTCACTCTGTGAATTATTTGTGAATTTCCGTACTTAAAATATGCTTTGTTTTCGTGTTAGTCGTAGGTTTATTACGTACATTCACACAAGACCTGGAAAATGTTTATTTTTCGCCTCAAAATTTATTTATTCCCTTTTTATATAACGTGTCGAAAGTTTATTGTTTGAAAAATGTATTTACGAGTAGCGTGCAATACCAACGTAATCTGGGTTTAATTAAAGTCTCGTGCTTCATGCGGTACAAAATGTTGAACCCAAATTTTTTACACTTTTGGTTCATGTTCACTTTTATTAAATGCAGTGGTATCAAGAAATGAAATATATTATATAAACTTTTATGTGAATACCGCCAAGAATCCCAACTGTCTGGAGCCAATGAGGGATCACGAATGTCATCCCCAATTGTGGTATGTAGTGAGGCTGTAGGTAATGAGGAGGGAGATGAGATGGGAAGGATGAAGGTTGGGGAGAACCTGGAAACTCAGATCTGGTCACCAAACATGGCTTAAGCCATTTCAAGCAAATTTCAATTCTGAATGGTGGTCTTGCACCACGGCAATACTGAGAGTATCTTCCACTCATCAACGTGCCGCAAGTATACAATATATTATTTTCAATAAATGAATTTTGAATTAACACAAATTCATTTAGTAAAATATTCTTGCGCACGCCGGAATTTGAGCCTTGACTTTCAGATTGCTAGTCGAGAGCCTTACCCTTCGATCGCGGAGGCCAGCCATGCAGAATTGCATGAATTGCACAATGCATGAATTCAACATTGTCAATTCATCAATAATTTTTTTTTATTTTTACGTAGCCGTAAACTTAGTTTTTACGTTTAAGAATGTCAATCCATAAGCAGATATGTCAGTGTTGCCATCGTAAAACGATGACTTATTTATTCGTATCAATATCGATTCGTCTATCGACAGCGTAACCGTGCAATGGGTGTCAATATAAAATAACGAAAGTTGATCATATCGATTTGATATTGTTAAGTTATCAATTTTATTGTGCTGGACCCTCTGGAATTGGAGGAAACATAATGTTGTGACACTGTACAGCATTAGTAATAAGAGATTATTAGGTATACGTATAGTAGGTAATGATTAAAATTAAACCAATCGGACAAATAATCACTTTGGTGCTATATAGAACCTAAAACAATTTGAACAAGTTTGGCAGTAAAATTGAAAAGTGGCAAGCACTTATTTAACCGGAAAGTGATCATTTCTCTCCCCACACTTTAGTTAACTTTGTTCCAGTATACATTTAGTAAAATACTACTTCGCCCATTCGAACTTTGCATATTAGCGGGTCACTATCCCCAAATTAGTTCTGGAGTTAACAGGGTTAAAGTTTAATAGTTATTTTGCCTCAATATATTGTAGGGAATGTGTGCGGGTGCATCCCCATTCCCAGTAGTGTTCATTGCGACCGGAAACAAGTGATTAGTCCTGCTGAGTTAGAACATTTTGAATAATTTATCGTACCCTTATTTAAAATATACATATAACCATTATATACCATTCATAAATCTTAACTTCTTTTCGATATTTTACTATAAGCCATATTCCAAAACTTCCGGTAATTGTTTCGTTTCGGTTGCCTCCTTGTACCTTTTAAAATGTCTACTCAGAAGATTCCCATTTCTGAGCACAAACTGCCTCCTGTTTTATATTTATTTATTGCATCTCACTATACATAAAACACTTTTATTTCACATAAAAATCAACCTCACTGGGACTAAGCCTGTATCGAGGTTAACAATTTACATTTGAGTGAAGTAAACATAAGAGTAATCACAATCATAAAGTAATTCTACATACAAACACAAAATATTTCAAAATTAAAGAAAAAATAAGTATTAGACGTGTTACCAGATGGGTAATTTTACAATATATTGTGACAATATTTGAACCATAACTAATCATTAATCATTATTCAAAAGAAGAAGCAAAGTAGATAATAAAGACAAATAGGATGAAATTCAGTTTTTAGCAAATGGGACTTATATGAAATATTATTATTTAAGAAAGGATAAGGATGAAAAAATATTAAGACAATCGTCTGTCAATACAAAAAATTTAACTAAGGAATTGGTAGACTTAATATGATTTGGAAGAATATTAAACATAAGTGGTGTCTGATATAAATATTATGTCTTTAGTTTTAATATTCTTGTTTTGTCTTATCCTGCTTTTATTTTTATTCTAAGTTTTGTCATCACTTTGTATAAACAGTATATGTAGTGTTATAATATTAGATCTGTATTGGGTAAGGCACACTGTTTGAAATAATTTTAAGAACATGACCACTAATACTAAATTACCGTTTTTAAGTTTGTCATAGTTAAGCGCACTTGAAGTGAAATGACACTAAACTGTGCTTTGTATATGCCATGTTATTAATATTATTATTTGATGACCGATCAGTGGCTAAGTTGGCATCGCGTTTGCGTCCCACCCAGGCTTCGTGTTATCTATTCTTACTGCTGGCTAAGTCCTGCGCAACATCAACAATATAGTCAATATACACAACACAGGCAACTTTTCGTCTTACTGTGGTAGTAGGAGATTTTCAAATATTGTCACCATTTACCTCTACATTTATCACCACATAATTTACCCACCTGTGATCTCTGTTTGCCATGGTGCATCCATTTTAAAAATATTACAAACATTGCTTGCATTTTTTGTTATTTAGATAGTGTAGCGGTGTATAGCAGGATTTCAATTTTATGTCACATATTTGTATTACGTTCTTTTTGTTGGCTTAATTGGACAGTATGATCTCAGAACTGGAATGCGGCACGGAGTCGGATTGATGTCTATATATATAATTTGCCAACAGTAAAAATGTGTATTTCACAATACTAATGTTAGTGGTAGAAAAAGTAGGGAAAACATGGCATGATGAAATTAATCTACTACTTATATGTGGTAAAAATGTGGCATACGCAATTAACGAAGAAAGGGGTGTAAGGAGAATGTAAGACGTGGAAGTGAATGGTGGAAAAAGCCGAAGACGCTAGAAAACTTTTTTTTTTAATTCTTTACATAATATTGAAAATTCACCCAACTTTCCGGTACACCTCGAGTTCACAATTCCAAGCAGCACCGACTACAAATCAGCAAGATGCTTATAAAAATATTTTTAATTTAAAAGGGCTAAATAATATTTTTTCTTGAATACAATTTTTCATACCATGTTTTTTGTTTTCCAAAAGCAAAGTCAATTAGTTTCAATTGAGTTCTCAGCTTCGGATGAAAAAAAGCTTACTTTTTTAATTTATTATTATTCTGAGAATCTGTATTAATTTCCTGTAATAAAAATATAAGTTATCAAAAGAAATTCTTTACGATAAATTGATTCGAGATAGGTATTCACATCATCATTTATTTTATTCGTCGCTTTTAAATCAATTTTTTTCCCAATTTCGTTCAACAGTATGTTTCATGAATTCTTTAAAACAGTAAAGGGCCACACGTACCTTACAACGTTTTATTAAATTAGCACAATGGCAAATACTCATAAAATCTAAATCAGGGGTTCCTAAAGTGGTCTATATGGACCCCCAGGGGTCGATATCAGCATGCTGGGGGTCTATGTTAGCGAGAAAAATTTTGGGAGTCCACGAGATTCAAATAGAGGTACATACGAGCGGACCCCCATTTACCTCAAGTCAACATTTAGGAGTTCCGTAAATGACACAATAGACCTAACACAAATATAATATACTGAGAAATTACTTATTTGATATTTGTATTTTTATTTTTTAAGTTGTTAATTGAGGTATATAAATGGAGTCTAGGTTCCTTTTCTCATCAGAATTAGTATATTCAAGCAAAACTTGCACATCGGAAGCCGCGAATTTTCCTTGTTCCCCAACTTGTTTTTGAAAAACGTCCAGGGTAATAATGACGTTGAACATTTAAATGCAATTCACACAGACTTTAAAACTAAGTTTGAGGACATTTTGACTATGGAAATGCAACGTTGAAGAATCGGATATCATGTGACAAGAAGAACTGACCGGAATAAGCACTGACAAAGAACTTAAGGGGCAGTTCTGTATGATGTTGCTTATCCTGATTCATTTTTATTTGGTGTAATACCTCATAAGGGTGCCCCTGTCTGCACAATGTAAAGACAGAGCAACTATATCGCCACCCGGTTGTTGGGTAGGCAAGGGAAGGGAATATTTTTACAAAAAAAAAAAATTATTATCAGATGAGACGTAAATAGTTTAAGGAAAATTCAATATTCGGCAGGCAGAGGTCTACGGTAAAAAAAAATTAGGCTACTGGTCTACGGGGCAAAAAAGTTTGGGAACCTCTGATCTAAATTAACATATACGTGAGGTTATATTTAAATTTATTGCTTGTTCGTTATTTCGTAGAGCTTAATTTTAACTTCATACTTACTTTTAAAACATTATCAAATTAAGAGCAATAAATGCCCAGGTTGCCAACAATGAAATGTCAAAATATAGGTATAAACTGATGAAAATTTGGAGTATGAACACTTTAATAGAAGATGGATACATTTTTTAAATGTGAGAATGTGTAAACGTGTTACAGAAATGCATAAAAATGGTGGCACTTTATTCATTCAACAACGCGTGTTGCGGATATCTTTATTGGAAGAGATTTAGCAACTATAACCAAGAATCATTTATATACCATTTGGTCGATGTTAAGAATACATGTTAGGCTTGAATAGTCTACATTTGATATGATTTGAGATTTTCACGGCCAAAAATATTGTAGTTTTTATTTTTGGGGTATTATGCGGTATTACCATATTATCAAACTGTCTGAAAAAAAAAATATGCCTTCAGAGGGCGAAACAGCTGTCACGCGTAATAATAACTACACAGAAGAACTTGTTTAAAAATAAACTGTTTTTATAAACCCAATAACAATATTAAATATAAATATAAAATAAAAAAATAAAATGGAGTTCTACAAATTAAACTTAATAACAATAAATCACTATTTTTTCGTCGGGAGATATTTAAGAAAAATTGCGCCATTAAAATTATCCAAGCATTAATTGTTATTACATACTCAAAGACGTGTACGACATCTGACAGTTCGACATCTACCTAGGGTGAGTCGTATCAGGCGAACGCAGTAATCTCATTGATCATACGTTCTGAGCTCACTGCTCCCGTTTAATTGAGCCGTCTTTCAACTGAGCCTTTTTGATCCGTACGAAAGTTTTGAGCCCATCGCTAGTGCCAACCCACATTTTTTTATACCTTGCTAATAATACAAACACGATAAACGTATGCGGATCACAGACATATGAAATTTCGGTCACGTTCGTTTCGTTAATGAATGGATGTAATTGGTAACTCGATTTGTTTTCTCTGGATTACCTAGACAAAGTAAGCAGAATTAGAAATGTACCCATTCTAGATACACAGGCCAAGGTTTGTAATACTTTTTGTTTGTTTCTAATTTGGTGGTCAAAACAAAGTTTACTGAAATCGAATTACCTGATTAAATATGTATTAGTTTGGCCACTTTTATCCAATGTGATTCAGAATTGTATATATCGACCCCCCTACGTAAAATAAGTAACCGGTTTTAAACAACATAATTTATCGTAACTCAATAATCCAATATAATTTGACCAAGTACACTATCGTATGTAATTTTACAATACTTTACGCGGGGCGTTAATTAAAAAAATGTATGTATAGTATATTAAATACATTATTATTTGGGTTTTCTACCCTTCTTGTACTCAATTACATTGTATGCATTATCAAGCAATTCGGCAGCGAAAATTGCTATTCAACATTTTTATTCTGGAAATCCATTGAAATAGTAAAACCCTCTTTTTCTTATCAGCGCTGGAGCAACTGGAAGGAAGTGACAGGTTAATCTTATTTTTCTTCTGTTATATTTATAAGTCTTGTTAACTCAGTACTAGATTTGGAACGCCGTATTTTATCAAACTTTTCCGCAGACAGGGCAACTAAAACCCTCCAAAATCTTCGCTCTCCCACGTTTTCTTAGGTTTCTCAATACATAATATCATATGACTTAATTAATGAAGAAAACATTTTTGACAAATTATATTTAAAATTTATTTTTCTATCAGAAAAGTAACTAAATATTACTTTTGTCCGTCATCAATGAAATTTTAAATGCATGTATTTTTTAGTCTACTGTCCGATCGTTGCAAACAAATAATCATATGCTTATCAAATACCAGCACACGCAAACAAATGACGACCTGTCATTTAATTGTTCCGTGGTAAATAAAACAAAAAAATTTAATAATCAAGAATATATACAAGAAGAAAAATTGTGTTTTAAAATTTATTGACGAATACGTGGACATTTTTTTTCCATAAGTTATGTAGGTTTTTTTTTAAATGGCAATTTCCGTAGAAATCAAAGTCTTCCAAAAAACCGGGTATATAATCCTATTATATTTTGGTGATGAAATGTGTGTACTCGTGTATAATATTTTGCCAAATCTATCAATTCACCACCACATTTTGCTAAAATTATATCATAACACATAATTTGCTATTTCTATTAAATCGATAACATATTCCACTAATTAATGTTCGTTTTTCATATATACTACGTCATATGCACTAAAGTTGTACACGAGGAAGAGTCGTAATTGAATACTAAGTTCCCAGAAGCAGGCTTAGCCCCCGGCTCTACGCTCTCGTCAGCTCCTACGTGGAATGCATGAGGCAGTCGCTCATCAAGTCGCCATGTGTTCAGCATATTTGAGAAAGTCACTCCAAACAACCCCGTCACACCCAACTGCTTTCCCGGCCTTTGTTGAAATGAGGGCAACGTCTACGTCATCAGGTAAAAGCGAATGATCGACTGCGGTTGAATTCGAACGACGTTTCGGCGGCTTTCACCGCTAACTTATTTTTCCATATTGCGAAATTAAATTCCTTATTTTTAGCTCGAATCTCAAAAAAATAAGATCACAATTTTTTACTGGAGATGTTCAACTAGGGATATCGTTTTTTTGTGCCTTAGTTCCAAAATGATAACTATTAAAAAAATATGATATTCATAATTTCATGTATATAAATGTTTTTTTTTGAAAATCGCTTGTGATTTTTTGTTGTTTTAATTAGCTATTTTGATAAAATTTGGCCATTGAAATAACCATGTACGACTCAAGTTGTTTAAACTACAGGCCTGCCTCATAAGCATCGCTCTTAGCCAGGAAAACAATTTAAATACAAGTATAATATAACTACACTAATGTTCATATTAATATATTTGAAAATAATGTAAATAGGTACGAGTTAATTTTATAATTTGGGATGTAAGTATGCATACCGCTGCTGAGAGAACCATTTATTGGATAACCAACACCCCTACCATAGGGGTGTTGATGTTCCCAAGTGGTTTGTACTTTTAGTGACTGAGCAGAGGAGCCAGGGTTCAGGGGGTACAGTTTTCCCACCTACTAGGCGTAAAAAAATATGCAAATACGCAAACGCACCCCGTGTGGCGCGTCGGATCAGGAGAGGCTGGTAAAGGGAGATCTTTTGAATCTCTCTCCACCTTAGACCTCAGTGGGAGGAATGGTTTCATACGTCCGTCACACTTGGACACATTGACCACTAGATTCCTACTCATTTACCTTTTTCCTTCCCATAACTTCCTCTTCTTCCTTTAACTAATAAAACCATCCGCACATCATCTGATTCATCTTTCCTCAGAACTTCCTGTAAAGAGCTAATATAAAAAAGAGGTGTTTAAAATTAAGTTGGATTAAAACGTTGGTTTTTGAGAGTAAGCTGCAAATATTACATAGATATTTTTTTAAGAATACACTTGGTAGCCATGAAACAAAATAATTATTTTATTGGATTAATCCTCAGAATTACGTGGTTTTATTGTGCTTTACTGATAATTTATTCAAATCCCATGAAAGTTGGTTTTACCTTTTCGTGCCCCCGTCATTTAAGGATTGACTTAACCCAAAAAGGCAAAGTTTACACAACTTTTAATATTGTAATATATTTTGTAAACTATAAATAAACTGATTAGCAGCGGTTTTCAGTGACCTATTTTCCGATGGTGGCGATGTTCCAGAATGCAATGGGGTAGGTATAAATATTTTTTTTAAATCTGATTAATATTCAGACAAACCCTTGGTTTTCATGTCGACCTTAAGTCTTGAAAAAACCATTTAAACCCAAACGTAATTGAAGGTTAAAGGTTAAAAACAAGACTATTCATTTAACACTAATAAAAGGATGGGAAGAATTTTTGACTTAATCCCTGAGGATTCAGTTTAATTTCAGAAATGTATTTTGATAAAACAAAAACTTCACCAGCTTCTTTGAAAACTCAATTTTTAATAGATTGTCAACAAAAAATACAAACGTATTATAATCAACTATTTTTTATAACAAACTAACTGAAATTCTTCAAAAACCGTCACACGGGAATTTTTAATTGTTTTGTGGTAAAGTTTTTAGCTTATTAATTCTAGTACCTGACATTTGGGTGCATTTTTATGGTGGAAATAAATTATTATATTGTGATAAGTATTCATTTCATTTGATCGTACCACGATCTCTTTAACCATTCACTTTCAAGTTATAAATTTTTCTCAAACCTCATTCTTCGTTGATTGAATTAACCATAAATAATTAATTGATTTATGTCTTCCTCGAGCATCCCCGATCTTTTTTACCATTCGGTTCATGTATTATCATGAAATCCACGTTGTTACTGTTAAAAAACTAAATTATCTCGACTTTAGTTCAACTCCTTATCTCATTTCAATGAAGTGTGTTTAGTCTTTCTCGAGCGTCCCTGACTTCTTATATGATATAAAGACTCCTGGCAGTAATAAGAATAAACTTTGAAATTTTCATCGCAAACGGATGAATGGTATAGGAACGCGTACGGGACAAACAAAGACATATTCATTTTTATTTATATAGAAAATCGTTGACAAACATCAATAGTCGGTTATTAACAACAATAACATAACTAACTATATCATTCCTAATGCTTGGAAAACGAAAAGTACAAATGTTTTGAGCAAATTGGTCAACGACTGGCTCCTTGATTTAGGGAGGGTAAAAAGTGAAGATATGTTGATCAATAGATAATCTCATTATAAAAAATATATATGTACATTATTGTCAAAACAATGATACATAATTTTTTAAAGTCCATACAATACAAAAACACATATTTATCACCTCTGAACACAATTGTCAATTCTGTATTAATTTGTACATTATTTATCAATGCCATTGATTATTTTCTAATCATCCAACTATATAATAAACTTATAAACTACCCTTCCCATTTTTTCAACCTTACAACTCCGGTGGTGATATGTCTTTTTATTACTACTATCTGGCTGTTATTTACTTTACCGGTTTTGTTTTATATTAAGTACTTAATTATAATATGAACTAAACTTGTCAATTTGACTGGCCTAAAACAGGATCCATTCCTAGTTGGCTAGTCAAAGTTACCGCATGTTTTATTGTATGATTTTTATGTGAAATAAATTTATTATTATTATTAACCTAATACAAAAGTACCTTTTCAGATAACAGGCCCGTGCCCTTAGTTAATTGTTTCTTTGTTCTCCAATATCGTTGACCTTCATGCCATCTGGCGCCCTGATCAATCTTATTAGTTGAAGCTATAAATTAACAGGAAGGTTTGCGGTTCAATCCTCAATCTCAATTCATACCAATACACACCCTACAATTCATACCAATACACATTGAATACTATTTCACATTTTGTTTGGCCACCGGACAGATAATTTCTAGAAGTGTGATCTGTACCAATCTGACAATAAGCTGATTTCACCAATATTGACAGAATTTCAAGTTTATACGTTTGATCAATTTTCCAATGGAGCGCGCCGATACTAAAAAAAAACTATTATAATTAATAGTCGTTATCGAAAATATTTAATCATGGGTCAAAAGTCTCTCGAAAAATGTCTAAAGCATATAAAGAAGCACTTTGATTTTTTTCATACCAGTAACATATTAAATAGGTAATAGAAATAAGTGTGTTGTTAATATTTTTCGGAGCTTACTTTTCAATTTTTTTCTATTGGGGTAAATTCATATAATTACCGTTTCGGCCTTTCAAATGTATAAATATTATCTTCAAAAATAACATATATTTTTTAAAGAACTCAGAATGCGGGGCTCTGAGCACAGAAAAACACTGTACTATTTCTAGAAGTGTGATCTGTACCAATCTGACAATAAGCTGATTTCACCAATATTGACAGAATTTCAAGTTTATACGTTTGATCAATTTTCCAATGGAGCGCGCCGATACTAAAAAAAACTATTATAATTAATAGTCGTTATCGAAAATATTTAATTATGGGTCAAAAGTCTCTCGAAAAATGTCTAAAGCATATAAAGAAGCACTTTGATTTTTTTCATACCAGTAACATATTAAATAGGTAATAGAAATAAGTGTGTTGTTAATATTTTTCGGAGCTTACTTTTCATTTTTTTTCTATTGGGGTAAATTCATATAATTACCGTTTCGGCCTTTCAAATGTATAAATATTATCTTCAAAAATAACATATATTTTTTAAAGAACTCAGAATGCGGGGCTCTGAGCACAGAAAAACACTGTACACTATGAAGGAGCAAAACTCTTCAACGGTGAGACCTGCCGTTATGAAATTTTTAGAAATTATTTATTCTTCTGTGTGGAATATATTTCTTTCAGGCGTCTATTTTTAGTTCGAAACGTCAATTTCACCACGAGTTACGAATTTTTGAAATATATGTATTTCTAAAAAGGCTCCAAATTGATATGAGATTTTCATGACTAAAAGTATTAACAAGATTTATTTTTTGGGTACTATGCCGTGTTGCGCCTACCCCCATCTTTAGTTAGGGTTTCAGACAGCATTACAGTGTTCATCTTCGGGGATGATGTGTAAAACATTAAGGAAAATATGTTTTACACATCTGCTGATGTGTAAAGCGGTCCGTAACGTTGGCTAAAAAAGGAGGTAGCGTAACACGACATAATACGCCATAAAAAATTAGTATAAAGTCCCCTTATTTCTCAATTTTACAATTATCGTTCAACAAGAAGAAGTATTGTCGTCACTCGGTTGTTGTTTAATATTCTATTGAAATTTCTGTATTTTATGGAATTATTTTTCTTTTTTTTTCTTGCAATTTCCTTAAAATAGCATCCAGAGAATATTTTCCCTTAATAAAGCAAGTTTTATTGATATTTTTATGACGTATTATTTAATGTCTAAACACGTGACGGTTTATGATGAACTTAAATTAAATTTAATATCACGTTGCGGAGCTTTTAACCATAAACTTTTATTGTTTTAATAAAAAATGGAAAGTTTAAAATGAAGAACAATGTATTAACCGCAAATTAATATGGTATAGTGACGCCGTAATGGCAATATGATATTTTATGAAAAATCCATGAAATTTCCTCTTCACAATAAAATAAATAACATTTTTCGATATTCATTTACCATACGAATTATAATAATACCATAATTATTCGAACCAAGTTAAAATGACCACTTGCTTCCAATTGAACAATTACAAAAAGGGTCAAATGAAAATAATAGTATTCCTAAAAAGCAGTTAGGGGGTTGAAATTTTTATAATTGTTTTCAAGCGATTTTCTAGAACAAAGGGTCCCTGAACTGTTTAAAGGTTAGAACCGTACCAGTATTATTACAACATACTTTAATTTGAGACAGCTTTTCTTATTAGCATAATGAAAGAATAAAATGGCGCCTTGTTTTGTTTGTTGGGTTAAATTTATATTTAAATCTATACGTCTAATGGGAATGACGAAGCGAGGTGAAAATCCTATATTCATTATTCATCAAGTCTAGAAAAAACTGCTATTGGTCATTTTTAAGTATTAATGTGTGGTGTAAGAACTGCTCTCCATTTAATTTTTAGTTTCTGGCAAGATCTACCAGCTTGCAACACTGAAGTGACACGTAGCCTCCATCAGCTTGCGCGGAAAACCGATGGAACATTCCAACCCGTGTACTCGTCTACTTGAGACGTCATAAGTATACGTCATATTCTTCCCGTTTTCACTTTCTGGTAATTTATTTATTTATTTAAACGCCCATAGTGCTTTTACAGATAATAATGTACATCTTTATTTATTTTTTTTTTAATTATACAGATGTTATATCTTATATGATAAATATAGGTTATATAAAAAAATATCCGATTTAACAAAATATAGGTACAAATAATTGAGATGAAAAATAGAGAATCTGCCAAAATCCTCCAAATCAATGATAATGATTATAGGAAAGTATAAAAATAGTTTGCAGAGTAGTAGAAATAGTTCGCACATACTCCGTTTAATGTTTGCCAAGTTCATATTTGACATACAGATTTAATAATAATGTGTTTATAGGCTGATAGACATTCAGTACCGTTAATGTTCACGCAATATTTATTCCCTGCACTGTGTAGTCGGTTCATTACTGAATTTATTTCTGCTTTGGTACCTGCAATGTTACAATGGTAAGGTACCTTCTGACGAACCGTTCTACTAGGCACATGAAAGTCGATCAACCTAAGGAGTTCAGGGGAGTCAAACATGTTATTAACAATTTTATAAAGAAAAAAGAGATCAGAACATATTCTTCTATCTTTTAATGTGGCAAGGCCCGTGACTTTCAACAGTGATGTGTAGTTAATGTTTTCAATAGGAATACCTAATCTATAATTTATGTTTCGTAAAAATTTATGTTGGATTCGCTCGATAGATTTTTCATAAATATTGTAAAATGGATTCCAAATGGTTGAGTTGAATTCTAAATGGCTTCTGACAATGGATGAATACAATATTTTTAAAGTTTATTATTTTTTGAAATCTTTTGAAGTTCTTAATATGAAACCCAACATTTGCATCGCTTTAGTGGTTATATTGTTAATGTGGGAGATAAATGTTAATGGTAAATGATAAATGTAAAGATTAAATGGTAATATTGATGTGTGTGTTTTTTTTTATTTTAAAATAAGAGTAATCTTGTGAACGATTGTCCTAGTACCACCCAACAAGATAGTAGTGCCACCCAACAAGAACCTCATTCCACCCGGTGAACTGGGATACTGAAGCAACTAAACGTGGCTTCGTGAGTCATACACAATTCTCTAGAAAATGTCTAAAACCAAACAAACCAAATTAGAATTTAATATGAATACTTCAATTGTTCTCTCAGAATAATAGAGATGGTAGCAATTCCGCCTGCAACGAACGTATGGATTCATCCTACAATTCAGGTTTAATTTACTGTACTGAATTTTCAATTTTATTAATGTCAACAGAATAGTCGACCGGAAGATTTTCTAGATATTGAAACGTCGTCGATCTGTCCGGTGCACAAAGCATTGGGAAGTGATAGTAACCATTTATTACCAATCATGATGATTGAATTGGCTACTTATTACAATTATGATCGATAGTGCTTACATTTATTTCTCCATTCATGTGAAGATTTTAACAATGTGTACTTAAAGTAAAACAACTGCATACAATATAATAACTGTAATGAAATTTAATTTTACGCACTTAAACATAATCTGTTGAAGTATTATTACTGAAAATGCAGACATGACGTGTAATAAATATTTAAGGCGATGCCATACGTAGTAATGCATAATCATGTGTTTTTGGTTTGAAAATTTGGTCGCCTAGAAATGTTTCAGATGCTTTAAATAAATACTGCGAGTAGAATACATCTTGGCCTTTGAAATAATCGAGTATTTTTCAGATAAGTCTTTTTATAAGTCCAGAAAAAAATGATGTAAAGGCCTATGAAAACTGCTTTAAAGTTCAAAATCTTCTACTTACGAACCCATTTTTGGTTATAATTTTATTGTATAATGTGACAAATTAAGTCATTTATAAAATGATCGAAAGAAAATTGAATATTTATGCCGGAACATCCACAAAATAAAATAAAAGGCACTTTTTGGCCATGTTTTTTTCTTGCATAAATCAAAACACGCGATGGTGTTAAGCGGGAATTTAAACCTTATCGCCATCTACGTAAGGGTTGTTATTGATAGCGGCTCAATTTAAAATATTACACGACGTAGTGCATCTCCTTAATGTTTATGATAAAGGCAAACATTATGTTTTATAAAGAAAAATTCTCCGTAACGTGTAGTTTTCCAATCTGCTATTAATAAACTGCACTAAAAAAATATCAAATTTATATTACGAGTTTATGTTTGTATCATGTAACAGTTCAATCTTGTCACTTTAATTGTGCGGAGTTAAAACATATTTGTAACATCTGAAACCTTTTAAACCTCACCTTCTTCAAGTATTTATACTGTGGAAAAGTAGCTTTTTGAATTTCATTCGGTCCAGTAAGTAAAAATAAATTATCCCACCAGATTCAATTAATAAAACTCTGGTAAATTTCCTTGTTTCTGTTTAACTTCTATGTTCAGAAGACCTTGGTATTCGTGTTTTAATACCTAGGTCAATCCCAGATTTTCACAAGACGCAATAATACACAAGATAGGATAATCAAGGATGGTTGGGCGAGCAAGGATTATGTTACGCCGTATCCGGGATTCAACAGTATTTACTCAATTTTTCTTTCCTTGTCGGTTAGGTTGAAAAAAACATGCGATATCTGTGGGAAGGCCTTGTAATGTTATTCGTGTTTTCGTTTCTTTTTATGGAACAAAAATTGATCAAATGTTGGTTAAATGATTTACATCTAAATTTTATTCGGGTTGGAAAAAAGATAGAATTTAGTAAAGGCTTTCAACTGCATTTCAACGGAAGAAAGAAACTTTATATTTGGTTATCAAAATAGACATTATTCATTATTAAACGGGGAAACATTGTCATTCTCAACTTTTGAATCTCAGCGACACGAATAGTTAAAAAATGCAACTACTAATCGAAATTATTGAATTAATTTTTGTAAGAAATTCTTACTATTAATATGATAAGCCATTTCTGACAATATTTTATCATCTGTGTGTACTTTTCTATGTTTCTATCTCTGAGGAGAAATAATTTTTATTCTAACTATACAATTAGGTACTAATGTTCAACAAATATCTTATGTTTGAACTGTCAAGCAGAAAATCTGTCTTATGAAACGGAAAAATCTCTCTAACGAAGCGAGATCTTATGTCAAACAGTTTCTGCGGGTTTGTCAGAGATTTTTGATGAATTCTATCTTAATTTTATATACATGATTAATTAACTAACTAACTAACCACCACACCGCGCAGGGGTAGGCGGAGAGGACGGACCGCTATACAACTCGGTCTTGGCTCGCAAATCGCATTAACATTCATACATCGGCTAATACATACTCTTCTGTCGTTTTGACTCCTGCTATGACCTGACTCAAGTATTTGGTTCACATGGTCATGCCTTGTCTTCCACGGTCCTCTCCAACTTCTTCTATCATTCACATTTGTGTCATATTTTCTCCTTACACTCCTTATGTCAATCATTCATTCTACGCACCCAACTATCTTACCATTTTTTTTAATTTGAGTTGGCTGCTAATTAATTTTGATTCGGGGACCAAAACGAGGAAAGAAAAAAAAAATTAGGAACAAAAAAAAATGGGCTGGGCAAATGGGAGGATGCCACAGGAATATTGGCCTACTTTGGTGGTTGTTCTTTAGATCTTGATTCTCACTTCACTGAAGCTTATTTGAAACTTTGACTTACACTTTGGGTGGTTTGAATCGAACTGTTTAACCGGCACTATTTTTTCTCCTTGTGACAAAGATTTCGGCAAGGGTGAGATGGGTGGGTTGATGCTGAAAAAATGCATATTTGATTCGAAAAAAGTGATGTTAAGGCAAGGGAAGGTGGAGAAGAAAGTGAAGATGAATTTTCGGAATTACTTTTTTGGCTTAATTTGGTATTCAGAACATTTTTATGTGAATCCACAATCGGGTTATGTTGTGAGGTTGAAGGTAGCGGAGAGGGGAAGGAAATGAGGAAGGGGCAGATGAAGAAAAACCAAATAGATATGATCACCAAACACGGCTAAAGCCGTTTCAAGCAACGTTTCAATTTAGAATGGTGATCTTACACCAGGGCGATCTTTCATCGGACGGTCACTAGACATTGCTAAAGACATTTCGATTTTTAATGGTATTCCATAACACTGGTCAACACATTTTTTGTCCCTTTAACGAAAGTAGCCAAATCTGACAGGAAATTTTACACTGATTTCAGATATGTGATTAGTTTTTTTCTATCACGTCAGGTTTTTATGGGTTTTAAGTTTTACTAAAATGTGTATTAATTCATATTTATTTGTGAGTTATCATTGATTTTTTTTATAATATGGCAACACTAGGCTCGAATGTCATTTGAATATCACAAACATGAAAGAGAACTATGACAACATGAAGCTGCTGTTAACAAAAATTAAATATGTAAAATACGAATGGAAAATATGTGGTGATATAAAAGTAATAGTGCTCCTACTAGGACTGCAAGCGGGATACACAAAGTATTGTTGTTTTCTGACAGGAAAGACCAAGGACTGGCCTACTAGAAAGCACCTTGAACCTGGAACGAAGAATGTTTAGTAAAATCTAAAGATATATTACTTTCACCCTTACACATTAAATTGGGTTTGATGAATTTTTTTTAAAGGCTTGTCTAAGGATGGAAATGGCATGATTTACTTAAAGAAAAAGTTTCCTAAGATCAGCGACGCAAAAATTAAAGAAGGAATATTCGTGGGACCACAAATAAGGGAGATCTTGACTGATCCGAATTTTATAACACTGTTGAGAAGAGTCGAGCTAGCCGCTTGGTCAGCCTTCAAGAATGTTGTCGAGAACTCTTGGAAGTCATGAAAGTGAAGACTATATCAGCATTGTGTTTGAAATGCTCATGGCCTTTAAAATATGGGATGTAAAATGTCACTAAAAATACACTTCCTTCACTCTCATTTAAATTTTTTCCCCGAAAATAAGGGAGATGTCAGTGACGAGCACGGCGAACGATTTCACCAGGACATTGCGGCTATGGAAAAGTGATACCAAGGAAAGTGGAGTCCATCTATGCTAGCAGACCCTGCAGAGAGACTATCAAGATACTCACAAGCGCAAATCAGGAGCAAAAAAAATTAAATTGAATTAGTTTTGAAATTTTGTTAAGTAAGTACCCGTCATACTATGGAAGAATTATGCAAAAAAACATTGTTAAATAATAAAAAAACCTGACCTATAAAAAAAAAATTTTGTTTCATTTCGTGTTTATGGATACTAAATACATATAAAAAAAATTGGCTATGCTTAAGGGACTGCACTTAAAAAAATAAATGTCGACCAGTGTAATCTTTTATTTTCTACTTCTTTTTGCTGTAGCTACCTTGATAGTTTAAATTATATGTACATTGTTATTATTTCTTTAATTTGATGTACCTAACTACCTTCAAATGGCTTAACATCTTCTGAAATCATGTAATTAATTCGTTGACTATGCAAGGATAATCTTTATAAACCCTCTTGATAATAATACAATAGACGGTAGCGAAAAACCATAAAACACATTAACTACTTGAAATACGTCGTTTAACAAGATACTGTTTTACGATGCGACATTGTAACTGTTTTATTGCTACGACATGACGGTCTTAATCAGTGGATATCCTCTTACAGGTTAGATCGCGTTACGTACGTCAACCGTAAACGTTTGACGTCGTAACAAAACGTGTCTGATAAGACCGCATTGTAGATTGTGGGCACTAAATCGTGAAATTTAATCGCGAAATAGGCGGCGGGTAGTTGAACACCGGCACTTAAATCGGATTGGATACTACACTACCGACTAAACGATATCCATGTTAAAGAGGAATTCGAGTTCCTACAATTTAGAGTTCCTACGATGAACAAACTTAGTTAGTTGTTAATTAATTTATTTTTCCTCTACTACATAAAAAAAATGTTTGCTTGACTATAATTTTCGGTTTGATCGCAAAGCCTTGAATTACATAATACGAATTGATAATAAAACAAAATATTGCAGCATTTCATTTTCATTTCACTGGATATTTCAAAAATCATTAAACATTCACTGCAGAAATTTTCACAAACATCTTAACATTGTGACAACTAAACAACTCTATTTTAAATCAACACTTCTTCGTATCACAAATTAAAAACACAAGAAATAGCGGCAAACTCATATTCAAAAATTAATTGAATAATTTGAATTGAAACAAGCAACACAAAATCTCACTCTCATTCAAAACTAAAAACAATATTGTAACATTTAAATATCAAATAAAAAACTGGATACGTAACATAGAGAGATCAGAATAATAAAAATTACTGATACCAAATACAGACTGAAATCGAAACCACTCAACTGCACTAAGAAACACTATATAATATATTTATAATTATTTCAGAAAAAACACCACATAATATATTTATAATTACTTCATTATTATCCGTTGTACTAAATTTTAGCAATATGTAAATTATATTCTCAACACGAGAGATCCCAGTGAAAATTCCATTATCCCTATTTGTTTCCAAAAATGTAAGAAATTCAAGCATGTGTTGATATTATTATTAAAAATACTTTGCGACACGCCACCATTACCTGCATAATACTATTTAAAACTAGTCAATTAATCATTTTTTTTGCCACCAAGAAATTTCAGGTAATCGAGGACAGAAATTGATACATTACTGAAATTAGTACTTTAGAATAAAAGAAAACACCCTCTGTAAAATGCATGCCATTAACGGTGACCTCATAAGTTTATTTATACAAACCCTGCAAAATTAATCTTTAAATATACATAAAAAATATCGCCGTCCAATATTATCTTAGTAATATAGAAAGTGTTTTGTATTTGAAATGCAGTGATACTAATATCGAAAGCTTTTACACTAAAGAGCAAAACGTTTTTCCGTGTTCGTTTTTCTTAGGTTAAACATTTCTCAGGATTTTTTTTTACCTTGCCCTACTTTGCAGATTTTTTAGCTCAAAATTGGTTGAGTCAATCAATCACCTGACTTTAACTTTAGTTACTTAACCCCTGTCACCAATGCACTCAGGTCGCATCCCCACGCGAGGTTAAGAGGCCATTCTTCACGGAGCGATGTCAAAAAGTTCAATGATGTTTGTAAATTTAAAACGGCTCTTAACTGCTCGCCGGATAGTGCTCAAAGCGTTACAAAAGATTGCCGAACAGTGAGAAAGTGCTTCACTCGAAAAGCTCTCTGCCAAGATTTACAATGGAAAACAAAATAACTCGCACCGCAATGCTTGGCATTTTCAATTGGACTATACTCCTACTACCGTTTCTTGGAATCCGTGTTATTTGTCTCGGATTTAGTATCAAATTGCATCTGCCTCGCTGTGTATCAAGCTCTTCAATGTCCCATTCTCACTGCGACAAATGTTGAACTATTATGATCGGATATATAATTGGTTATTTCGTTTTTTACCAACACAAAACTAAATTTTAAGCATCACAACATTACATTATAAAGAGTAGCATAATGAAATCTGAAGTCGGCCATCTGAAAGTAATGTTTTAAATATGCTAACGTAACTTTTCAGTGTGCAAATTTACTTTCATCGTGAGCTGTATAGCTTTGAAGTCCAGATGTTTCTATGAAAAAAAAACTACACACTGGAGTCGATTCTCAACAGCTGTTTCAGCGTTCAAAGGCCATCTTAAAACTTAGGCCATGTTGAGATGACTTATTTATAAGATTCTATTTACACCCGCCAAATTTCAATAATAATGATGTCAAAGTTTTACTGAGATATTAACTGTGACAATAGATTTTCTATTCTGTGGGGTACTTTGAAGTCTGTATTCTTCACATTAATTGGTAATGTTTTCTTAATTGTTTAGTAATGACGTGACTGCTATTTGTTTAATTGTATTGTATGTAATAGTATTTAAATTGTACGTAAATAATGTTAGAGCTTATTGTAATAGGTGTGGCAGAGATTTGGTTAAAAATTAAAAAAATATCTGCGTTATAATTTATCACAATATCTTCCGCCAAGTTCATGCAATGCGCTTTAACTGATTGCACTGATTACTTCATAAATATGTATACTATGCCTATTTTCAATTGTATGAAGGCAAGGGTGATTTACGTAAAAACTATACCAACTTTTTAATCTTAAATACAGCAATGTACTTACCTAAATATATTGTTTAACCAGTTAGAATAACGTTTTAAATATTTATAGATGTCAAGCTGTCGTGCTGTGAGATGTTTAAGTGTTTAGGGAAAAACTGTCAAGAATAAAAAATATCTCAATTTTCAGAATGGAATACACAGAGGACTTTAAATAAATTTAAAAAGCCATTAAGGGAAGCAGAAGGTGAGTAGACTTAAAAATAAAAGTTTAAAAAATGTTTTAGTGGTTATTTAATGGTAACTGGTGACATGACTAAAAAAAGCCGCAAGTTTAAATTCCGGCGTGCGAAAGTAAATTTTATTTGATTGATTTGTGTTATTTCAAAATTTTAAATAATATACAGCATATTTGTGACACGTTCCAGAGTGGAAAATACCCCCAATGTCGCCTTGGTCTAAGACCATCATTCAGAATCAAACTAAAAACGTTACTTGAAATGATTAATGGTTAGTTCACCTCCGTTCGCGAACGACAATATTTAAAAAAAATTGTCTAGCTTTGTCTACCGACTGTCGGATCGTATGCTGACCGTGCTTGTAAATATCGCCAACTGACCACAGATGACGAATTTAGTCAAAAACATATTTTTGAGGAAGGGTTTTATCTATTGACTGTGCTATATATCCTGGTTCAGTCTGTTTTGCATGTCTCTTTTTATTCCCATACAAAATTCGATAATTGGCGTGCGAAATCTGATAAAACGACGTAGGTACGTAAGGCGTCACGTGAACTCCGTCAGATTATGAACTTTTTGGCGGGCTTTGAAAAATGCAAGCTTTGAAAAATATTTTAACTATGAAATTCACATTTGTAAAAAATAACGATAAAGGTTACTTTTATTAAAAAAAAAATTGGAATTCCGCATTGCACCGTAGCATGGGCCGTCCCTGGTTATGGCAGAAAGTTAGCATCAACGTCATATTTAAAATTTATGATAGATACATTTGTAGCTTGTATCGCGAAATTTAAAAATTGTCTTATTTTATGAAAACCGCATTCAGAGTTAATGTAGCTATCCATCTTTATTGCAGAATTAATATTTGTGTATTTCAAGGTATACGTACTCAAATATTTAGAATAAAATCCATAGATATTTTCTGCCTCGCATTCAGAACGAAAGGTGGTATCTATGTGTTCAGTATTCAGAATTAATGTTCCCATTTACGTCGCATTCAAATTTAATGCTGTTATATATCTCGCATTATTCCACAGAATCTCAAAGTCCTAGTTTATATGTGCCACAGTCACAGATTCAATATCTACGACCGATCCTAGATCAACAATACTGATAAGGTGTGCTGCTGGTAAATACGCAAAGTTACAACTTGTACATAGAATTTCAGCGGATCCTAGGATTTACATAGAGACATTGAATTCAGAAGGTTGGTTAGTGTAATCTCGTACAATAAAGTGGAGCTTAAATCAATCGTGAGATTACATAATAGGTTCAACTGTAAGAGAGTTAACTGATCTGTTAACTGCCCTAATACTTATCTGATTTATTACCGTTGTATGGGCTTAAAATCTACACAAACATCGCCTTAATACCATATTGCAGTAGTTATAAAAGAAAACCATATTTCAGAGATAGTTTTAAACACATTTTCTAATGGTAGCGGTAGGCAGATAAGATTATTATGTGAGGAAAGATTCGTTTAATCCACATTTTATGATCACAAAAAAATGTGTAGAACTCTTGGGGAAGTGGCGAAAATTCGTATTTCTGTATCACAATATTGCAGAAATTAAAAAAAAAACTTATATTTAAGCCATAAAAATATAAACCCGTAAAACAGTTTTTTTAAACTGTAATACATTTATTTTAATAACGCACCTATTTGTAACTTCATTACCTACACTACATACTTAAATCTACACAATATTAGTACCTACCTTTTCAATATGAAGCAACATTTTTTTAATGAAATATTTCAATTTCTTTTTCTATTTCATTGCGTATTTCGCTCCTTTGAGAATTGTATTGAATGAGTTTGGCTGGTATATAAAAAAAATTAAAAACGAGACTGCAGGCTTTTTCTTACTAATATTTTAGTACCTTCCTAATAAATCTGAGCACGTGCTCGTGAGAGATTTTTGACAAATTAGCAGTATTTTATATCAGTAAGTTTTCTCCGTGTGGAATGAATACATATTAAACAGTTTCATGAAATGCTCATTCTTAATAGGTACTCACACATTTATTTATATACTTATTTTAGGAACGCCGTCTGAAACTGAGCCTTATTAATATGACACGAAACAATGTTATATTTTAACGAGTTATCTACATATTCTCAAAATACAAACAATCTAAGGAAGTATCTTTGAAAGAGAAGAAAAACTGCTTAATCTTACTTAGTCTCCCTTATTTGATTTCCCCAAACACATCCGTGTTCTGTTCGTATGTTTATCTTCGGAGTGAAATATTACCCTTCATATCCCATTAAATGTCTAGAAATGTAATAAACTTCTACCTCGTAAGGGATACTGCTTCTTCTGCTACGGATTTCTCTAATTTGGGTTAAAATTGGGGTGACTCAGATGAAGGGAAGAGAGTAATAAATTATGCAAGGGAAGTGTTTTAACAATGTTTCTGCTCTAATTTTTTTGAGTAACTGAGGTAATAGTCAATATTTTAGAAAGGTCGTCATAAAACAGAGAAAAGGGTGACTCTTTTTTTAATAAAAAATCTTAGTCTGCTTTTCTGTAAGTAAATGCTGTGGCTAATTAGATTCATTATTTACTTTATGCAGATAGGTACTTTCTTTATTATGAGACGACTCTTTTTCTATAAAAAAACATCGTCGTTTATAAAACGGTGACCGGATAAATCATCAAAATGATAATTCATCACATCTTTAAAAATTTATGTAAAGCCATTAAAAGTGATAAAATAAAAACTTTATTAACTGGGTTAAGTAGGTTAGGTTAGTTTAGGTTAAAAAAATTTTTTTTTCATCGTTTTTAATGACTTTATATCACTTTTTAAAAGTGTGTTGAACAGTCACTGTGTTGAGTTAGCATGGAACCTTAAAAAACATTTCTAATTATTCCGAAAATGATGTAATTTTTCACATTTGGCCTAGAAAACGAAAGGAAAGGGACTATCTACAAGATATTACGAAAAACCAAGATTAAAGGAAAATGTTGACCCTGCCTAGTGAAAATTTTCACACTTGACGTTCAAAAGAGGAAAATTACTTACTGCAGCTGATTTCTAAAAATCCGTTTAAAGCCTGGGCAACGCTGCTGTGGCAAAAATAACACCATCTCCTTATCTTTCTCTCTTACCAACTTCCGCAAGCCTCAAAGTATTTCATAGGGTCAGTTCCGCAGGTTCCAGTAAAATGTTATTCTTGTGGGATTATAAAAACCTTTTTCCAACTTTCTTTTCTTTAACTTGTAAATTTGACTTACAAAGTACTTAAATAATGCTGTATATGTGACTAAATAATGATTTATCGTTATTTAAATGGATTAAAAATAACATTCATAAAAATAAGTTTACTATGGAAATTATACGAATTCAATTAAACTTAAAAGTTTTTTTATGTTGTGAGCTGAACAAGGATATATCTTTTTAAAAGTTCTTCCCTTTACCAGCTAGGGTGATAGATAAATCAACGTTGCAAATTTCCACTTAAAAAGTTGATCGTTTGTCGCAAACTTTCAATGAAATCGGAGTATACAAATTATACATTCTAGAAGTTTTCAATAAAAACAAAGTTTCAAACATAATTTGCTGTACCTATAAAATCATTTTCTAGCTGCTGTGGAATATTAATATTGTTATATTGCGAAGAGCAATGAACCTTATTTAATTTAGCCGGAAAAGTGTTTAAGAAATGGTATGATCCATGCTATGTTGATTTTCGTGTTGTGTTCCATTGATCCCAAAATTTGAACTCTCCCAAAGCAACTTATGTAGTGAAAAGGAACTAACTAGCGAGTCGAAAGTAAAATAGAATGGAAATGGGCTTGGCAATCAAAGACTGTGTTGCGGACACATTTAAATATTTAAATGTATGACTTAAATTAATTTGGTCGCCTACTTTTAAGAATGACGAAAAATATATAAATAAAGAAAGCGATATCGTTTATTTAGATTGAAGTCACTTTGATAATATTTAGTAATTAAGAACGGAAACCTTTCTACTGTAATAGGTAACACAGGTAGAACAGGTTTATTAATATTTATATTTTTGAAACTGACAATTCATGGTGGAATTACATTATAATAAAACAAATATGAAACTTTTTTCCACTTTTATTTTATTGACCGTAACCGGTTTCAGCTCGTTAAAGCCATTTTCAGACTTGTACCAGTACCTGTATACCTGTACCAGTCTGAAGATGGTTTTAACGAGCTGAAACCGGTTACGGTCGGTAAAATAAAAGTTGATAAAGTTTCATATTTGTTTTATTATAATATATTAGGTTTATTAATGATTCAAAAAGTTTAGAATTAATAAAGAAATCGGAAAACAAGATTTTCTCAAAGAAAAAAACTTTTTTTTTTTTAAATACGTCTATTTTATTTTAATTTCATTTTTGTTTATGTGACATCTGATCGATATGAAACTCGGCCAATAGACTCGTTGTCAATGATAATGTGGTTTGTCAAATTACAATAACGCACACCCACTTGTACTTATACGCATTTCTCTGATATCCGATGACATTACAGCAGTTAATATAAATAATAAATATTGTCGGTCTTATCCAATCGGAATTTGGCTTGATTTGTAGAGTTGTCGACTCCAGTTCCTTGGTAGGTAGGTTAGGCTAGGTAGGTTAAATCCTCAGAGAAATTTTAAAAGACATTTGAAAATAGATGTATTTCATTAAAAAAATGTGAATAAATTAAAACGTTATTTATAATTTTTTGAAACATTATTCTCGTTTTTAAATGTTTTCTATTTAACCTTACAAAAAAACTAATTTCTCATTTAATTTTTATTCTAATCTATTCAGGAGTAAATATTTGGGTCTGAAAAGCGAAAAGTTTTAATACTTGAAAAGTAAAAATATCATTCCATCTTGATTGGAGGCTTCATTATAAATGGTTTATTAATTAGCAGAAGGGCAATTCGAAAACTTGGAGGCATTCCTTTTTGATGGCCTTAATATCTGATATTAATTTGGTCTCCGCAAGGTTTCTTAAAACTTCTCAAGACTATTAAATGAAACAGTGGAAGGAAATAAAATAATAAAAAACGGTTCAATCAATTTTCTTCGTTAATTCTACTTGAAATTACAGATCTTGTTTTTTAGTTTTGCTTGTGACCAAAAGATCAACAAAATAACAACTTTATACTATGTGTTAAAAAAATCAACACGAATACTTACAAAAAATTACGGATTGGACCTTCCTTCCCAGGGACCTAAGTCAATCGAGCTACCGATCTCGCCAGATGCCAAGCGGGTAGAACCGAAGTTTATTTCGTATATTAACTTCTGTAATGTCTACTACCGATTTCAGAGAAATGCGTATATGTTCACGTGTGTTTATGTGATTGACAATAAAACATTGATAAAACGCATTGTCATCAACAACGAGTAGATTCGCCGAGTTTCAGTTTTATCAGATGTCGAGAAGTTGGTTAATGTTCACTTCTAAGATCATTACAAAAGTTAAATTCAAATAAATATATTTTAAAAAAAAATTTCGATGAGTAGGAAAAAAAAGGTTTTGATACAACTTCCAACATTTCAGTCTTGCGGTCTTTTAGGTTTTAAAACAATTTAACTTATAGTTTTGTAGAATTTTCTCAAAAATAATTGAGATTTTTAGAGAACCGTGTATAAAGCAGCTAAATTTAACTTTATGAAATACTTAATGGCGCTGTTAACACTCATAATAAATGTTTGAAAAGTTGATAGCGTTAAGACTAGATTTCAGTTTGAGATTCGCTTATCTGATCATTGTTCCCTTTCACCAAGACTATTAACATGATAGATACAAACTGCGGTGCCTGATCTTAATCAAGCCTTAATTAAACTGACAGTGAGGTCGTACTTGCTCTGTATAACAATGAACAAAGAAAAACGCTCAAAGTTTTTCGCCTGACTTTGTAGATTGCAGTAGGGCTATTGTATGAAGGGGCACAGTGTTGGTCGGTCCATACTTTTTCATTCTTAGTGTTTATAACAAACAGCCAAAGAGACTTTGCCGACATTAAACGTAAATTTCGTTCAAACATTAGTTTCTAATGTAACGTGAGAAAGAAAGTTTAAACGAAAAAATATGGCGGAGTCCGGCAACTTTTCTCGTAAAATGGGACTTAGCGAACTTCGGAGTTTGTATCCCCATGAACTGAAAATGGGATAGAGAAAATGTGCAGCCATCCCGAGCTGACGGATAACATCGAAAAAACTTTGAGAATTGGACACGTTGGTATTAGGGGAGGAATTTAACACTTTTGTTTTATATGGAATTACTTACATAGAATAAAGAAAAACTACTTCAGATCGGTGAGAAGAATGACAGAAACGAGGAGAAAAAAATTCCAGCGCTTATTGTGGAAACAGACATAGAAATATACATATATTATATAGTTACCCGAATTCCGTGGAAATGCGGTCAGTTCCTTGGTTGTAGGTTCAGAGGTCACGGCTTGAAAATCAGATATGGGCAAGTAATATATTATTTACTGGTTGAGATGAGACACCTAAAATAAAGCCAGAATCTTAACGACGTAAGTAAAGCAGCCGTGCACAAAATATCCGACGCGCGGCCCTTGTTTATTGGACATACCTGCAGTTGATTTTTCTCTATCAAATCTCTAAAATAAAGTAGGAATTTTATCGATATAAGTGATAAAGTCATGCCAGGATAACATTCAGCGCACAACCTGGCGTAATGGATGGACCTGCGGTCAACTTTGCCCTAGCATGCCTAGAAAATTGAACTTTCCGTGTGGTTTATTTTAATTATTTCTGATGAACGTATTACTAAAATTTAAAATGTTTCTAAAGGGATCTGTTGGGAAATAACTAATTCACTGTCTGAAAAAATAAAATCTGGTGCTTACCGCTAATTTTCGTTGTAAAACGTTTTATAAAATTAACAAACCGTTTTACATAAAATATTTTATTGGTAAAAACCTGTTATTATTGATCTTAAATATAAATAACTTACATACTTAATAAATTACATACGTATGGATCCTTTTAGAAACATATGAGATTTTAGTAATACGTTTATCAGAAATTATTAAATTGGGGGTGAGATTATTAGAGTCATATGTCACCTTAAGGCAATGTAGCAAGTCGTGTAATATTTGAAATTGGGCAGCCAATAATAACAATCCTTACATAGACGGCGATAAGGTTTAAATTCCGACTTAACACCAGCTGCCTGTTTTGCTTTAAGCACGAAAAAAACATCGCCAAAAGTGTGTTTTATTGTATTTTGCGAAGTACAGTCACAAATATTTAAATGTTTATCAATAATTTTCTAAAGAACACAATTTTCCATATTATACAATAACACTATAACCGAAAACGGAGCGTTAGTAAGAGATTTTTAACATTTATCAGTTTTTATTGGCCCGACACTTTATTTTTTTGCGCTTATAAAATGACATGACAAGAAATCAAAAAAATTCTAGATTATTTCAAAGGCCAAGATGTATTCTACTCGCATTATCTAATTAAAGCACTTAAAGTATTTCTAAGCGATCACATTTTTAAACCAAAACACAAGATTTTGCTTCAGTGATTCGCATTTAATGGTGACAGGATAAATCATCAAACTGATAATAATTCATCACATCTTTAAAAAGTTATATAAAGTCATGGAAAGTGATGAAACAAGAACTTTTTAACTGGGTTAATTAGGTTAAAAAAAATATTTTTTCATCGTTTTTAATGACTTTATATCAATTTTTAAATGTGTGTTGAATAATCACTGTACCGTGATTATTATTGAGTTATTTAGTTATTGAGTTAGCATTTAATATACATTTGGAATCAAATAACATATTTTAGGTATAAATATTGTCACTTCACTTGGAAGATAATTCTTGGATACCACTGATTAAAATCAGGTAGATACATATTATGGATTTAGCTATGTTTACTATTTAGATCTGAGCAGACACACACGTCCTAATCCAAACCTTCCCCTTATAAACAGAGAAGTCATGTTTCTACTTAATCCTGGCACTTGGTACACTATTATCAAAATAAAAAAGCCAGCTCTTGGTACACTAGCGTCATATTATCAAAATAAAATAGCCAGCTCTTGGTACACTTGCGTCATATTATCAAAATAAAAAGCCAGCTCTTGGTAAGCTAGCGTCATATTATTAAAATATAAAATCCAGTTAATCCTACTATAATAAAAAGCCAGTTTTTTGGTACACTAGCGTCATACTAACAAAAAACATAATTATCAGTTGCTAAAAGTAAATTCCTCGTACTTCCGGAAGAAGCTAATGAAATATTTGTAAACAATTAGAATAGGTGTTTTCAAACAGTGAAATTGTATTCCAACTCGTAAACCATATCCAATTTGGAATAATAGGCATTTCTGAGAATTGCATAACAGGCCCCGCATTTGAGAAAGTCATGACGTTTCAGTGAGTATTTCAATTATCCCATTTGGCTAAATTTCTCATTTGCAAGTTTTCAGAACTTGTAGTTTTGTTAACTTCGTTGCTGGATTTCGATTTGTTAATTATTTCTGAATTACTGAACACAAACAAAAAAAAAACAAAAAATAATAATCCCTGTCAGTCTATTCAATTGTGACAGTTTCTATATTATAGAGAAATCACATTAAAAACGCTGAAATATCGTTTGAAACCTATCTCTCGCTCTCTCTCTCATAAACCATGCCAGTAGTAGAAAGAAAGGTTACGACGGGTCTTACAGCGATATTTCTTAATATTCTAAAGCATTACGGAAAATTTATTATCTGACTAAGCTGTAACTATCAAATGATGAGCTCTGGCGTCATGAAATTTACAAAGTCTTGAAAGTAATTATTTTCATTTCCAGTATAGAGCTATAAGATACCCATTCAAATTTTAAAAATTAGCATAAAACGTCTTATATTTCGGGCGAGACCGGGTAGCACATAGCTATGAGTAGGTACCACTAGCAATTAATAAAATCTAAAAATTTTGTAAATTTTCTGTATCACTTTCATTTAGGTATCTATAAGCGTCCGACATAATTATTAATATTACACAAATTTAATATCAATTGATAAATCTACCTTCCGACTTACAAAATTAATTTCCAGGAACTGCTGGTACGAATTTAACTATCCAATAATGAACGCTTTAATCAAAAAATTGCTTTTTTAATCTTGTTCAACGATCTTGCAATAACTGAATAACGTTGAAACCTTCCTTGCGAAGATCACCTAGTAAAATGGTGACGATGTCGTCGTTTAAGTATTTTCAAAATGAAATTGAAAAACTTTAAACTTTATTTTTTCGAACTTTCAATTAAATTAAGTGAAGAATTTAACTAAAAGTTTCCCTTGAAGTAAAATAAAAGCGCTAAAGAATCTAAAAAGTTTCTTTTGCATTTAAAAATCTCATTTAATCATGTTTAACCCACAACACCAGAAAAGAAGAAGCATTTCTCTAGGAAAAAGGAAAAAGTGTTTATTTTTATTATGTATTTACATTATAAAACTTATTTCAACTTACAGCGATTTTTTTTTCTAAATCATGGAAATGCGAACGCCGAAGAATATTATTTTCATGTTTATTTAAATAAATAAGCAGAAATTTACTTCAGAGTTCAACAAATTATTATTGGTTTTGGTTCATAAAAACACTAAAATCCAAATTTAAAAAAATAAGATTATGTTTGACTGTTTCGACATTTTCACGATTGCCTTGAACTTGCCCCGCTCGACCTAGCCTAATCTTGTGTTTTTGTAGTCACATTTAACCTACCCCACATTATGTTCATTATTACCTAATATGGATACAAACTAACCGCCTTACTCGTGATAAATAATACTGGAGGATAAGAACGGGTTAGTAGAAAACGTCACTCATAATCACGTAATATGACAATATTAGTAGTTGAAAGATTTTGAGACTACGATCGGCCTGGGGGTCAGGCCGATCGTAATCGTAATCGTAATCGAGTAAAACGGAGATCGCGGACTTTATTAACAATCTGGTTGACAAATATCGATCAGTCGCCCAGTGCAAATTTAAAAAAAAAACAGTAATATTCATTTGCAGCATCATCAGAGAAATATTTTGAATCGTAACATCGATTTAACAAAGCAAATACGGCCATCTCTCTCGTATAGCTACACGGAGAAATATTACTGATATTAAATACTGTTAATTTATTGAAAATCTAGTCAAATTATTCGTTTTCCTGTTAAAAATGGGACTGTGGATCTACAACGAATGAATTAAAAGAGTTCGTAACAAAGTATAAGTTAAAAACAAACGGCGAGACACGTGTTCATACAAATACTGATAATGATTCTGGCATACTCATATTGAAGCATGCCGTCACGATATCTATTCGGAAAAGAACTCGTGTTCTCGATATATTCTAAATGACTAAAATTTTATCATAAACTTCACAGGATCATTTTTCTCCATGTATATCAACGAATCTCCTAATAAGTAAGAACCTATCAGTTTTTTTTCGATTTTAAACTTTTATATCTACCATACGGATGCTGCGAATTTTTTCAGACATTAATTTTACACCTGAAAAATAGTTTTTGACTAAGCTGTTCAAAATATGTTTTTTAAAAGTCTATCTTCGGCTTAATAAAACCAATCAGAGCTTTATCAAAGTATAAAGAAGATTTGTTTTAAAAAACGACTCATATGCCTTTGATTCGGAAACTTTTCAGGAGGAGATTATTTCATGATCAATTCAGCTTCAAACTAAAGAGCAGCGGATGAAAAGTACGAGGAAAGCGTCTGGGAGGTTAATTAAGAAACTTTTGAATTTCATTTGCTGAAAGACAGATAAATTGGAAGCTAGGAACTTTGTTTATCGCGAAATAGACTTAGTAGGTATTAAGCATACATGATTTACCTACAAAGGGATTCTTGTATGGTTTACGCTAACCCACATTACTTTACTAGGGCAATAATATAATATTCAATTCACAATACAACCATGTTTAAAATTTAATATCACAATTGAAGTAGTGAACTGATAAAATCCGAATCACGTCACGAATAAATATGAATTGGGTATTTTTTAAATATGCTAACAGAATAACTAGATTATACGTTTTTAATTGGTATTTTTTGCTAAGATATAACATACTCGTGTATTTAAAATTGTCAAAACGAGCTGTCATATTGCGCTCACTTCTTGACACGTATTTATTTATGCGCTGGTGATGGAGGAAGGAACAGGGGCCGGGGTCTGTCTACAGGGATCTAAGAGGGAACTCAGTATACCTCTAGGAATGCACTGCACTGTGTTTCAAGCTGAGATGAAAGCCATCTTAGCCTGCGCACAGGAGAATATGAGTATCGGGTACAGAAATAAGCACATAAACATATGTTCGGATAGCCAGGCGGCCTTAATGGCACTGGAAAGTAACCGATGCGACTCCAGACTGGTGATGGAATGCAGGACTATCCTAATAGAACTGGCGACCATCAATAAAGTAACCCTGCTCTGGGTACCAGGACATAAAAGTATTGAGGGCAACGAGCGGGCTGACGAACTAGCAAGGAAAGGGGCGAAAGCACCACTTGCGGGATCTGAGCCGGCCGTAGGAGTAGCAGCTTGCCACACCAAACTACATATCAAGAGGTGGGTCAAATCCCAACACTGGAAGGAATGGAAGAAGGCACCCGGAATGAGGCAATCTAAAGTACTCATAAACGGACCGGACCCTAACCGAACCAGGCAACTACTCGATATGGACAGAAACTCACTGAGGGAACTGGTAGGACTATTAACGGGACACTGCCATCTCAGGAGACACATGCAACTGTTGGGAGTGGAAAACACCAACATCTGTAGGAAATGTGAAGAGGAGGAAGAGACTCCAATTCACCTATGGTGCCAATGTCCCGCTCTGCTGGGAATAAGGCTCAGATACCTGGGAAGACACAGTGTGGAACCAGAAGACATCGCCACATATCCAATGACAGCCCTGGTGAACTTCATAAAAGGGACCGGGTTACTGGCAAGGGAATGAGGTAAAATGGGAGATAGTACAATGGGCCTATGGCCTAAGTGCTCGCGGGCAACGTAAGTAAACCGCCTCCGACTTTAAAAAAAAAAATATATATATATATATGCGCTGGTGGACTTTTAGATAAAATTTATATAATCCATTTTGTTAACTATTTGCTTTTGTAACGATCATGGACTTGACGTTAGTGGTAGAGCAAGTAAGTATTGCTTTATAAAATATTTTTAAACAAAGCCTAACAAATGTGTTTACACATATGAAATTAAACAGAGCTTAAAACAAACATATAAAAAACATGAACCTAAAAAATAGCGTGCTGCCTTAAGAATATATGAGAAAAGTCAGAAGTTGGAAGTATTAATATTATAGGGTATTTGACCCGTCTGACCACAGATAGATTAATCGCTCGTAGCTCAGTAGACATATCATTATTTTATCGTTACTGTTCTGAACACCTACGCCAGTGACATCGACTGTAAAGTGCCGGTTTCTTCTCGGGGGTACCTTAGGGAAGGATTTGCAATTGAAATACAACTTCACGAAAGTCGTCAGATAACTGACTGATTGGGCCAGTTGTTTTCGTATTTATTGGGTTGAAATTCAACAGTTTCTTCACGTTTTAATGTGGAGCAATTATTGTTATATCTAAACAGAAATATTATAATGCGTCATAGCGCCGAGAATTAATTACTAAGGTCACACAGTTTTGTCGTGTGAGTAATTCATCTTTGAAATGGGGATATGACACGTGTACGGCGATTTAAAATGTTAACAAGATGACTCATCTTATAAATATTCATTTCCTTAATTATTTAGGGGCAACCATCTGCTGTCCGGTTACATTACATAAACAAGTACTTTAGTTCGAACTACGTGTATAATTGATATCAATCGTTTACATCTGCAGGCAATCTCTTGCTCTCACAAAAGAAGAACATTACAGATAACGACGCGCCATAGAAGTTTTAAAAATGTATAACTTTCAAGCTGCAATAAGAAAAGACAATGAAGCAAGTGAAGCTGAATTGGTATTCCAGTTGCGATCTTTTCTCGTCTTTATGGTGATTTTAAAATAATTATTGGCAAGCCTTCAACACGGATATAATCAAATACTCTTAATATTTTTTTTTCCATTTGTATTGATTCAGTACACGGATAGCACAAAGGTATTTCCATTTGCATTTATAGAGTGCACGTTACAAACGTTAGCGACTTGGAAAAATTAATTAAATTATTCAAATGGAATTGGTAGCTGGCATGCTTTAGTAATGAAATTCTATTCAACATTGAGAATGCCTTCGAAAAGCAGACAGAATTTCTCAACCAGGTTTTTGAACTGTAAAGACTTAAAACTGTCTAATCATGGTAAGAGTTGCAATATTTTAATACGTATATATTAGTCTAGGTAAGTCTTAAGCTACGTAGGTACAAGAAAGAAGAATATATAATATTTCGCTTACTCCGACGTATTTAAATTAATGTGTGTAGTGCATTGACGTGCGTATTTTCACATATTGACAATTTTTCGGGAACTTTTATGTTCATTTTTACATTTGCTCCACACAGTAAGCCCGAGTAAAATAATTTCCCTCGTGGTCTTTGTCATCTTTGGGGATGCTGTGTGGAAGGTTTTTTAAAGGAAATAAAGAAGAAGAAGTTCTGATAAGGAAATGGGTATGAGGGATAAGTAGGAATCCATTTTTAACCACACTAAAAATTATACCATTTTTCAGCGGGGGTTGTTAGAAGGGATTGTATCCCATATACATACTGCAGGAGTAGTTAGGGGGGATGGTATGCCATACACATACTGAAGGGGAAGTTAGAAGGAATGGTATGCCATACACATACTGCAGGGGTAGTGAGAGGAGATGGTATGTCATACGCATGCTGCAGGGGTAGTTAGAGGAGATGGTATGTCATACACATACTGCAGGGGTAGTTAGAGGAGAAAGTATGTCATACACATACTGCAGGGATAGTTAGAGGAGATGGTATGTCACACACATACTGCAGGGGTAGTTAGAGGAGATGGTATGTCATACACATACTGCAGGGGTAGTTAGAGGAGATGGTATGTCACACACATACTGCAGGGGTAGTTAGAGGAGATTGTATGTCATACACATACTGCAGGGGTGATGAGAGGAGATGGTATGTCATACACATACTGCAGGGGTAGTTAGAGGAGGTGGTATGTCATACACATTCTGCAGGGGTAGTTAGAGGAGATGGTATGTCATACACATACTGCAGGGGTAGTTAGAGGAGATGGTATGTCATACACATACTGCAGGGGTAGTTAGAGGGGATGGTATGCCATACACATACTGCAGGGGTATTTAGAGGGGATGGTATACCATATACAAACTGCAGGGGTAGTTGGGGGTGATGATATGTCATACACATACTGTCCTGACTAAAACTTCCTTATACATTCACATTAAACAATCCGGACCCTTTTCAGTTATTCGGATAATTAATATTGCCCCACTCAAGTATTTGATTCACTATGACATGTCTCAATGGGACGTCCCTCAATTTTTATCCCTAGATTAGACAAAATAAAATAATATCAGCGGTATTCTTGTTAGTAAAATCATGAAAAAATGGTTAATGACGGCCTCCGTGGCCAAGGGGTAATGATCTCGACTATAGCCATAGATCGCGGGTTCAAATCCCGGCGTGCGCAATTGAATATTATGTGATACATTTGTGTTATTTCACAATTCACTGATGTAAAAATAACAAATTATATATTTTCTGCATATTCTAGAGTAAAAAATACTCTCAATATCGCCCTGGTGTAAGACCACCATTCAAAATTAGCTTTGGCTGTGTTTGGTGACAAGATCGGAAAAGCCAAGTACTTCCTCACCTTCCCTATCTCCGTTCCCTCCCCACTACCTACAGCCTCACAACATACCCCATTTGGGGATGCAATAGTCTCACAGTTTCCAGACGGCCGAGAGCAGTAGGGACTCTTGTGCGGTTTCACATATTTATATTTTTATCATTTTAATAATGCTGTCGTTAATATAATAATAACTTCATTGATCCGCCCTAGGACCAAAATAAAATCTTTACTAAACTTTAGCATTACGTATATTTGCCTTTACTTTATAATATAGTCCAATATTTAATAAATGTTTGCTTTTGACAACAAAAGTTAGAAGGTGGCCGTACTCAAAATTATTATATTTTCAAACTCGCAACTTTATTTGTTGCCCAACAAACTGATTTCTCACCGCCATACAATATCTATTGATTAGTACACTTATTTTATTTTGTACTGGGGCACTTATATTTATACAACACGTCATAATCTGTCACGTGTAGAAACTTTGTTTGGGCTGAAGGAGGTTACAGGGGCGTCCGTGCCAGAAGGGTGGTACAGAATGTACCAGAAGTGGGGAGGAAGCATGTAAAGTTCTGCCAGTGACATTTATGATATGACTAAATATTTATCTATATCTTTTTAAATGTTTCATTTGTATCTACAAAATTGATGTTTTGAGGCGGAAGACATTGAGATTGGGAAGAAGAAAGAAAAACGAACTTTGATATCAATATGTTTTCATGCTTCAAATATGTCTGTGAAAAAAAAATTACAAAAATAACTTTCTACCACAACACATAAATACCTGTCACCCTTAATCACAAACATGTTCACACCTCAACATAGGTTCTCCTAGTGAGGTGTTCACGTAACATACAATATCACCCACACACAGTTTTACCTATATCAACCTATGTTTTTCATTTTTTATACCTTTTTTCTCTGTACTACAATATAAACCACTGTAATCATTTGTAAAATGTGTATTCAAGAATAGACATAAATAAATAAAATAAATAAGGTAGATTTTGCATCTTTCACATCAAAGCAAACGTGGCATTGTCTGTTTTAACTACATTAAATCCTATGACAACATGTTAGTCAGAAGACAAATGCCCAGCTAAGTTTCCGTTCATGGATAATATTTACGTCATGAAAATGTAGTTTTTTTTGCCAAAATTACTCAACGCAATCAACTTTCAGCTCGTGTTTTTATTTCCAAATCATTACACTGAACTAGTCTCCTAATTTTTTTTTGATTTATTCTTCAAAATACCCTTAGTAAGATCAATTCGATTTCAGTGCCGGCAACCCGGGGGTTTATTTATTATTAGTTATGTACATACATGATTTTTCTCCTTACCCTCCTCACTAGACAAAGTCTGTTCTGAGGCTGGTAACTAACAATTTCTAATTACATAAAAACAAATAAGTGGTAAAAAAAATATATATATATATATTATAGTAAAAATAATAATAATAAAATAAGAGGAAAATCAGAATTTAAAAACAGAGTAGAACAATGAAAATATTTAATTTTAGATATTAAGAATATTACTTATCTCTCGATGTTGTTATCATTTTGTGAAAATTCAACTCTATACAGTCACTTTAATCTACCAACACAACAGCCATCGTCGCTGTTGACTGTTTTATCATAATGCATGACGTGTTGTGCGTTGCGTAACAGCAATTCCAAAAAGTTTTGAAAGGCCGACGGAATTACTTTCCACAGGAAAGTGTGTTTCATCTCGCCAGAAGATTGAAACAATATATGTTACGCGACGTTTTATAGGGATTATCTACATTTTTTTTATTGTAGCTCTTTCAATATTCATACCTCTTACAAAGATATGAGATAATCCATATTTTTTGCAACAAAATTGTTCAGCTACGCACAATGATTAACAAACCGCATTCTTGATATATTTTTAGTCGATAGGTGCTTAAATAGGTAAAAAATATATTTTGTAGGATTTGCAGAAAACTAACTTGTGGCCCTAATTTTTTTGTTATAAATTGTTGAGGACAATAATCTAAACAAGTGAAGAGAATAACGAAAGTTTTATCTCTGTTTGGTGATAGTAGATTGTAAGCGAACTGCTTTTTTATAACTTCCATTTCAGGATTAACTGAATTATTAAGCTCGTTCCATTTACTATTCTCAAATAGTATTAAATCAAATGATATAAGTTTTCTACGTAGTGCTAAATTAAACACATGATTAAAATAAATGAATAACAAAATTGGTCCTATGAGAGTTCCATTGAGGATTCCGAATTCTGAGGTCTCAGCTTTTCTTAATGAGATATTTAATTTAACGTGTTGATATCTCTGAGTTAGATAACTTTGTCAGTAAATCATTTTACCGTCAATGTAAAATTATTTTTACCTTTATAATTCTAACACTTTTTAAATTAAAAAAAGTGGGTGTGTCAAGCCTACGCAAGACAGAAGTGAAACTTCTAGTATTCCTCTCTCTCTATTTTCATTTCATCATCTCTATTTTCTCTCTTAGGTTAGTTTGAAAATTAGAGGTTAAATAATTCAACGACGAAGCATGGATTTGCTTTTTCTAATATTTTCTTATAGATGAATGACGTTCGATTAATGTATAGTTCCAAAAATTTTCAATTTATTCACAAGTATACAATATTACATAAATAACAATATTACAATTAAAAATTACAAAGAAATTACAATGACAATGATGTGTTCATCACCTCTATCTCGTCACTACTCATTTTTAACACTGAAATTCTGTACCAAACCGTATGAACCACAATCAATTACGTATTTCACTCGTATTACACTCACGACGCAGTATACTAACCAAGCAGCTGATGCTTGGCGTGGCGCAGTTCGCTGGTGTCTGAGAGAGAGGAAAGAAGAGAAGAGAGAGAACGTTCGTGAGCGGCTCCCCCACCTCAACAAGCGCATATGGTGAGAGAGGGACAGTGAACGGTGAGCGGTGGTGGGGGTACCCGCATTTTCGTGTCGATCCTGACTCGGTTTTACTCCGTCCCCGAAAATCCATTACGCGCCTAAAGAAGTTTCACTTCAAAATTACAATACTCTCTTTGACAGGACTACGTAGGGGGTTGGGGGTGGGGGTGACTGAAGAATAAGATTTCCTGTATTGGCGGGAAGCGTACGATGTGGAAGTGATTTGCACGAGCTTTGTGCAAAATTTTGAAAATATCAAAGCCTGACCGGAGGCATGTTATTCCACGAAATCAAGGCTTCCGCTCCCTGTCAAACGTCCAATAGCATGTTTTGATATTTTAGAATCACGCACTATGTATTTTATATTTTGTCATGCCATGTTAAACTTTCCGATTTTTAATTTATTTCCGCTTGCACTTGAACATTGTATTTTATTTAATTATCTTTGGTGCTTCTTACTTATTAAACGTATGGGGACTTGGCAGTGAGACAATGAAAGATGATGTTGTGTGGTATCACAGCGTTTATTGCGAGTCAGTATAATTGTGCAGTTTGGAGATGGCTCTGGACCGATGTTGCTTATACCAGGCGTAGACGGCAATGGTAGAGATCAATGGTTCAGCACTGGTAAAGGCGAGGAGTCTTCCAACTACTTCAGCGTGAACGAGGTAGCCGAAGGTGCGATGTACCTGGTCTGATGATGATCCTGGCTGATCCTGATATGATGACCCTAGTAGCGGTGACCGCTACAAACGCGCTAAATTATTTACTTGTTATAATATTCCAAAAACATCAAACCGTTAAAAAAATATATTTTTATTACTAAAAACATGTCTTATCAAATTTCTAGCTAGTTGGCCATGTTTTGGACTGGCTAGCCAATTTTAAAGTTTTGAGGGAGTATTAAACCTTCATCCCCAGGGACTGGCTCTTAAACTGCTGTCAAATATAAATTGTTTTTTGAAACATCAAAAAAATATATGGTTTGACTGAGGATTAAACCTTCCTCCCTAGGGACTGAAGTCAACCGCGCCAAATCCCGATTTGGTAGGACCGACATTTATTTCGTAAATAAACGGCTGTAATTTCAGAGAAATGCGTATGTGCGTGATTGCCACGGAAAGTTGATAGTATGCGTTGTCATCTACAACGAGTCTATTTGCGGAGTTTCAGCTTGATTGAATGTCAGAAAGTGAGTTATTTTTCACTTTCAAGATTTGCATTAACTCATTCACGAAAACAAAAGTGTCATTTAAATAGATGTATTTAAAAAGACAAGGTTATATTAGAAACTTTTTCAACTTCGTCAACCAGAGTGGTATATATACTTCTATTAACAACTTGGTGAAAATCGCCATTCAGATTGGAAATGTTAATTGAAATGGCAAACGGTGTTTGGTGACCAGAACTGAAAAATTATATGCTACCAAACCTTCATCTTCCATATATCCTTCCTCTCCCCACTCTTTTCACTCCAAAAAAAGTCCACCGGCACCGGACAATTTAGACTCATATGAAAAAAAACTTTGAAAGGCAGTATGTTTAAAGATTTGAAAGTTTTTATGATCAACAGTTTGCCAGATTGAACCATAATGTTATGTAAATTGAATGGTGTGTGACATTTCGCTAGTTCCAAGAGTTATTTTGAGGTGTGCGTATGTTGTTATTTAATAACAATAATTTTCAAAATTAGTTTTCGTAGTATTACTGTCCAAGTATGGAGTAACTATGAATCACACACAAGTAATTGCATCTCTATATGAGGGAAGAGTTGCATTTGATAACGGTCTATTTACGGGGTGGTTTGATATTGCAAAAGGTGTTAAACAAGTGTTACAACGTGTTATTCTATCTGTACATGGGTGAAGAAATGAAAGAGGTGGGATTGGGCGCGAATTTGAGTAATCTGAAAAAAAATTGCCTGTTGTATGCTGATGATGCGGGGTTGATTGCTAACACTATAGAAGATCTAGTCTCTCGTGTCTAGGATTAACGAAGTTTAACACTGCAATACTTTCAACACTTTTATTCAGTTTTCAATGTTTTCTGTGTACAAAAAAAAGAAACATTGAGAAAACTCGATATGTCAAAAACATATTAGTTTTTTTTTAGGAATTTTTAAGAAAACAGTTAATTCACTATGATCTCGTTCATATAATAAGAAATTTGAAATACTTTTTAGAGTTACAATCGCGGCGCAAAATATGAATATTTCAAGTTGGCTGTTTTTAGGATTTTATTAATGGCATCCAATATATATACATTATTTCTCAATAAGAGGTGTTATTTTAATATTCAAAGAAAAATGCAATTTTTTAATATAAATGATGGAATTTTTATTTCATTATAAAGAGGAAAGTATGCTATTAATAGTGAAATATAACATCAGTCAAATGACCACCACGACCACGCCTACAAGACCATATATTATCCTTTTCATGAAATTTTCCATAACCAAATCGCAAAGTGGCTGCCTTATGTCCTCGATAGCCTCACGAATTCCATCTTTGAGGTCTTGAATCGACGCTGGACTGTTGGCGTAGATCTTTTCTTTCACGTGGTTCCAAAGGAAGAAGTCGCAAGGTGTTAAATCACATGATCTCGGTGGCCAATTGTGACCACCTCTTCAAGAGATAACACGGTTCGGAAACTTTTCCCGTAAAAGATCAATATTTTTGTTTCTTGTGTGGCACGTAGCGCCGTCTTGTTGAAAGTAAACGTTGTCCAGATCAATATCATCCAATTCCGGCCATAAAAAATCATTAATCATCTCTCGATAGCTCTTTGAATATCAAAATAACACCTCTTATTGGAAATCCCTGTATATATTTGAGACAAACTGGAGCATGATAGAAAAAAAGATATAAAATATGGACACCCAGTCATATGTTACCCTAAAACGCTGGAGGGAATATATATAGTAATAGAATAATATATATAATTGTGAATAATGAATACTTGGAGTATTTGTGTATTTGGGAAGTATGTTTACGAGAGATGGGAAGGCTGACAGATACATCAAAATAACGGTAAATGCCGATAACAAAAAAATGTCCAGAGAAGCGAAGCTAGCAGTCTACACTGGAATGCTGGTACCTACCCTGATCTATGGAAGTGAGGCGTGGAACTGGCAGAGGAAGAATGAAAGTAGACTAAATGCTGTAGAAATGAGATCCCTGAGGCGTATGTGTATAAATATATGTAAAATCTTGGGTGAAATGTTGATGCAAATAATGCAAGGATGATGAAAATGTAATAATTAAGATTAGGGCGAAACAAAACTCTAAAAACGGGGGTTTGCTCGACACTCTCATTTAAATTATTTCTCATGATTTTTTTAATAAAACCTCAAGTATTTCTAAAGTTAAAATATTTTATTTAAAACGGTTTTAAAATTTTATAAAACGAGCGATAAGCACCATGTTTTATTTTTTTAGTTGATGAATTAGTAACTTTCCGAGGAATCTCTTAAGAAATATTTGAGATTTTAGTAATACGTTCATCAGAAAAAATTTAAATACACCCCACGGAAAGATTGATTTTCTAGGCCTGCTAAGGCAAAGTCGGTCGTAGGTTCATCCATTACGCCGGACCGCGCGCCGAATATTGTTTTTACATCACTTACGACGTTAAGATTCAGCTTAATTTTTTAGAATTGAAAGAGAAATTCAACTGCAGATTTGACCAATACTGGTGTATTCTTCTGGTGTCTTCTTATCTTCGTTAAGATTTAGGCTTTATTTTAGGGAATTGTCTCGTATTAAGAAAGGGACGCTTAAATTGTTCAAGCATGTAGAGCGAAAGAACGAATAAAGAAGTGTAAGGAGAATATATGTCAAATGTGAATGGTAGCAGAAGTCAGGGACCCCTAAGAAAAAAATGGCACGATCAAGTGAATCAGATACTTGAGTCGGGCCATGTCAATAGTCAAAATAATAGAAAAGTATGTACAATGTATGAATGTGAATGAGGCAACGAGTGTGTGCCAAGACCGAGTTGTTTCGCGGTTTGTCCTATTTGCTTACCCCTACAGGAAGACGTGGTGATGATTAGTTAGTTTACTTTTCGTACTGCAACAATTGGACTGATAATGGATTTGCACCTTCGCCACATCCCACTATACCAAGAATGTTGATACAGATTATAAAAGGCAAAACTAAGATAGATCTTACTGAGTAGAATACTCTTTATTTCTAAAGAAGGGTTGTTTCGGAGAATTTGAACAATTTATCAAATTTCAACGTTAATTTTCGGGTTCTGTGAAAGTCCTATTCTCACTTTTTTTTTTACTTTTAATATATATATAAAGTGGGTACAGGATATAATATGAGTACATAAAGAATATATTTACATTACAAAATATATTTATGTTCGCAATCTGACCAATGAAGAAACTGGTTCTTGTGCTTGGTGAGAGAAAAACTAACTAACTAACTAACTAACCATCACGCCATTTCCCCGCAGGGGTAGACAGAGAGGACGGACCGCCAAACAACTCGGTCTTGGCACACACTCCTTGCCTCATTCACATTCATACATCGTCTCATACATACTCTTCTATTGTTCTGACTCTTGACATGGCCCGACTCAAGTATCTGATTTACTTGGACGTGCCATGTCTTCTAAAGAAGGGTTGTTTCGCAGAATTTTAACAATTCATCAAATTTCAACGTTAATTTTCGGGTTCTGTGAAAGTCCTATTCAAGTTCTGTTATATATGATTATAGGCTAGTTGCTTGACAGAACTGAAATAATAACAGAACTTGAAAATTAACTTTGAAATTCTAAAAATTGTTTGAATTTTCCGAAACAACCCGTCCTTAGGACGGGTTGTTTCGGAGAATCTGAACAATTCATCAAATTTCAACGTTCATTTTCGGGTTCTGTGAAAGGTTTATTCAAGTTCTGTTTTTATTTCAGTTTTGTCAAACAACTAGCCTACAATGATATAAAAACAGAACTTGAATAAGTCTTTCACAGAACCCGAAAATGAACGTTGAAATTTGATGAATTGTTCAAATTCTCCGAAACAACCCGTCCTTAGTGAAAAATATTCAAATTATAATATTTTATAAACTTTGTTGTATTCTTTTTTTTTCAAATATGAAGGTAGCCGACTTGTTACCTAAAAAATAAAATAAATGGAAATAGCTATGGAGTTATGAATAATCGTATTTTTAAGATTTATGATGAACAGGGCATTTTTTGATGTGTTATTGATTGATTGTATGATTAAATAATATATTTTGTTTATGACATGAATGAGTACCTGCGTAAGATAAAATTCAAAAACTTTTACTATTTCATATCACGTTATTTTCACATGTCTGTGCTAGTGAACATAAAATCCAATTTAATCTGATAAAAGGGTTAGAGTTAGTATGTACGTGGAAGAAATACCAAGGTGAAAACAGATTGAATGCAATGATGAAACCCCTCAGAGCCACGACTATCTGCCCAGGCAATATATGGCCGAATTGGAATTGAAGATAAGACAATAGAATACAAAGCAAGCCAGAGGCACAACGGGGAAGAAATAAAACATGAGATGCTCGGAGCGTTTGGCTCATGTAGAATTGAGAGGGTATTTGGGTCGGAATGGTGAAACAGATTGACGCTAAATAATAATGCTCACCCACAGTGTTAAGTGTGAATCTTAGGAATGTTGGAAGAACATCAAGAAATTAATATTTAAAGGAGTAATGAGGTTGTCAGACTAGTGGTGAAACCCACATTTATACCCAAATGTAGTATTTTTTCGAACACTTTTTTGTGTGACTACAGCTCAAATATTCCGTAGACCATGGGACTATGGCGTCCCAAATTGGGGTATGTTGTAAGGCTGAAGGAAATGGGAAAGAGACTATTCAGTTCTGGTCACCAAACCCTGGATACAAGTACACGACTGTTTATTTTAAACAAACTTTTGGTTTTGAAAGCACAGTAAAACAAAGAGGTTACAAAGCGTGCAAGTTTTGAATAGGTTTTGAATGATCATGGTTAATAATTAATAAGTTAAACCCAATATTTCTGTAGGTGTATTTCTATTTTTTTAGAAACGCTGTTATATTTTCCGCTTAAGATTCAGGGTAGGTATTTGTGTAACTCTTCCAACGGAATCAAATCAAATATTTGTCAACTCTAGAAATAGTTATAATAAAAGCGTTACAAATTTTATCCCGTCTATGGATCATTTAAAATACATCCCGTAATAAAAATATATATTATCTATTTAGGTGTGTCATGTGCACGAGGCAACTCATGTAGGTATGTCACGCGCATGAGGCAAGTCATGTAGGTAAGTCACGTGCATGAGGCAAGTCATGTAGATATGTCACGTGCACGAGGCAACTTATTAAGGTCACGCGCATGAGGCAAGTCATGTACCGAAACAATACCATTCAATACCATGGTTTATCTAAACGTCTATTGATTTATTGATTGTGCTGTAAACGCTTATTTGAGACAAAGTTATGTTCATTTGTGTTACGAGACCTCGCTACCGTTTTAAAAACAATAAAATTATGATAGAATAATTAGCGACCATTAGTAGCAATAAGCGTTGATTCAATATTTTACCCAAGCGGTGAAATTTTCACATTTTTATTTTTCAACATCTATTGAATAAAAGAAACACATTTTTTGCAACGAAATAAAGCCACGTCATGTTCCCGCTCAATATTGACAGAAGCCAGACAGTGAGCATGACATGATAAGCCAATTCTGTCAAGAATTTATCATTTTTGTGAATTTTTTTTCTCAGAGGTGAGGTTATTTTATTCTCGCTATACAATTACGAGTATGTACTAATGCTCATCGAACATCTTGTATTTTAACCGTGAAGCAGTAAATCTGTCTTAATGAATTGGCAAGACTCTCGAACGAGAGAGATATTTATGCCCTGATAGTTTCAATGGGTTTGTCGGAGATTTCTGACGAATACTATCATCATTTTATTTGTATGATTAACTAACAAACCATTACTCCGTTTTATAGCAGGGCTAGGCAGAGAGGACGGATTACCAAACAACCGGTCTTGGCACACACTACTTGCCTCATTCATATACATACATCATCTCATGCATACTCTTCTATTATTGTAACATAGTCCGTCTCAAGTATCTGATTTACTTGATCACATTTGCGTCATAAATTCTCCTTACAATCCTTTCTGAATTTATTCACTCTATATGCCAAAACCATTTGAGCATCCCTTTCTTAATCGTATCCACTACGCTTAGATTAGCCTTGCATTCTTTCCACATATCCACATTTCTCTCACCATCATACGTGGTTTTAAAACACATACGCCTCAGATATTCATTACTACAGCTTTTGGTCTGCTTCATCTACCAGTTTCATGCATCTGTCATGCACCAGGGTAGGTATATTTGTGATTCTGATAATAATTGTGGTTTTATGTGGGTTCCATAAATAATTTAGCCAATATTCTGAGAAAATGCAATTTTATTCTATTTATAACATAATTTCCACAATGGGAATATTGCTAAACCTGCCTCACTTTGTCTTAAATCTGCTAAAAATAACAACTTTTAATAAATTGTGTTTTTTGCGCAATGTTCCCCAGTTTTACGACATAATTGAAGAAGATTTAATATTCGAATATATGTAGGTATAAAAAACAGAAATCGCTAATGGTATCCGTCAATCAAAAGCGTAATCACTCACACTTTATTTTAAAGAGGCCACATTTGTTTTCCCATACGAAATTACTTTGGCCAAAGTACATAAAGCAAATGATCAAAATCAAAATAACGACGGCATTCAGCCGGGCCCTGGGCGCATAACGAGCTCCCGAATGGACCGCATTGACTTTAATGTAACGGTCAAATATCCGGAGCCTTATTTCGTCCATGTTTCAGTTTCACGAAGATCCACCCTTTAGTATTTGACAGCTGTACCATCAACCCTGTTTGCGCATTATAGCTGGAGCGAGTAGGGTCGTCCAAAAAAACGACACAGGAAAAACGGCCACGACAAAATGGCTGCACGACACACTTTTGATAAAATTTAATAATTTATTAAAACCAATTTAAAACTTAAACAACTTTTTTTAATTCATGACCGTTACAGGTTTCCGACAATCACGGCCATCTTTGGGCTATTATCTAAAATCCTGTTAAAAACGGGATAGCACGCAGTTTCCTATTAAATTTTTAGTATATTCATAATATATCGGACCACGTGTTCATACACTTGCGTTTGTCCTGATAACATACAGTGACGAAATGCGAAAATATTAGAAGTTTTATGAACACGTGTTACGACATCGCAAATACCACATTTGTGGTTTAAAGAAAGTTTATTAGGAGACCTTTCAATTCCGTTTTAACCGTATTACGAATAATTTGAAAAGATTTTGAATAAATTAGCAATTTTTCATATCAGTAAGTTTGTAAGTTTTGTACATTTTTTCCTCAAACTACAGTAAATATTTGTTGTTGACACCCCAAAAATTGTACATATGTACATATATTTTTAACACAGCATAATTTAAGTATATTTTACACTAGTCTGAAGAAGAAAAAATGACAAAAGTTTTTATAAATCATTTAAATTGATTTCCACCATGAATTGTCAGAATCAAAAAAGGATATTTTGTTCGAAAGACAAATTAAGTGACGGCTTAAGTAGATTGCAAGCTCCAAGAAGCTTTCCACTATTCTACACGAACAAAACATTCTTCATTTATTTTGTTGTATGTTTAAATGTTGTAATTTAGAAAGAAAAGACTGCATTCGAACACGATCAACAGTAACGTTTGACTTAATTAAACTGGCACTAACGGCTGTTATTCCCAATCCGAAAGCTATTGAGTCGAAATTTTGGCTCACCACTGCTCAAAACTCACAACTACGCTATTTCCAGCGGAAAGTTGACAACTGAGCGGTCAACCAATTTAAAGAAGCCGAACTAGTAGATTAAGCCTGCCTCAGTAAATGACTAGTAATAAAAAGTGTCAAAAACATAATGAAAAATATTCGCGACGCCAAATACGGTGGCATTAAAGTCAAGTAAACACTTTATTTTTAACATATTACATACTTCGGTTTAAAAAAATATAAAATATTAATAATTAGTTTTGCAATAAAAGTTTTTACTTTGATGTCATTTTATTGTCTGTGAAATTGGGAGGGGCCACTTAAGTTAATCAACACTAAAGATGTTTGGAAACAAGTGAATCGAACGTTACTGAACAAATAACTTGGCTGATCGGAGCCTGAGGTTGATCGTTCGAAAAGTTGGGTACAATGGCTGATAGTCTTTTGATAATTATAGTTTCCCGATCCACGTAACTCCACTAATAGACTACAAATAAGATAAAACTGAAAATATTGTGTTATATGTAAGTTGTTAATTTGATTTGTTTAAAAAAAGGATGAGCTGTAACTACTACTTTTACTACAAATAGAATTGTTAAATTCAAAATTCAATTCAATTCAATGGTCAATTGTAGCTTATGTTTTCGGAAAATTGGAGCTGTTTTGTCGTAACTTTTAAAAATCAAACTATTTTCGGTAGGAATGTGCGTAGGTTTTCCTGAATGCCCTTACCGCCAGGAGATACGCCAATGCTAGTAGAATGGGTGGCTATTCGCGAAACTCTTCCCTAACCATTACTTGGAATGTGGAAGAAAGGTTTATGCCATCAGTGGCTTATACAGCGGAAATATAGCGGGTCGTTATTTCAAATGGGTGAAAAGTGACAGGTGAGCGAAAAAAACCATAAAATTTGAAACTGTTTTGATGCTTACGATCCTATTTCGACTCCTGCCAAAGTTATATATGTTCTATTACATTAAATTCTATGAGATGTTTACGGTGCTTTAAAAGTTATATTCCCTTTTTCGATAGAACCGCAAGTAATAAAGAGAAGGGGAAATAATTGACGGAGATATTGTAAATTTTGAATTACAAACTTTTTTCTTTAGAAAAGTCGTAATATGCCGCGCACGTCTACGTGGAAGAAGAAAGTTTATTAGATATTTCCGGACGCTATTAATTTATGAATGATAAATAAGTTTGTTAAGAGAACAGCTTTATACTCTTGTTATAGATTTTCATAGTATCATAGACGAGCTGTAGTACCTCAATCGGAGTACTTTCGATTTTCGTAGTTTTTAAACTGTCATGCGTCGCGTAATGTCGTGTTCTACCTCTATGTAAATTGCCTGAAAAAGTTCCAAAACGTCCTGTTTTCATTATTCGGCAAATACTAGTTATAGTCAATAAAAATATTAAATTCGTAATACAAACAAATAATTTAATTTTATACTCGTAAAATATACAATTTTTCCGATCTATTTTCAGTGCCATTATAAAAATTGCGATGACGATAGTAGCAACACATAAGTACGAGAAGGACAACCTGTAAGAAATAGTACGTAAATAGCAGTATTGCGTGTTTATATAATAGTGTAAACGAGTAAGCGTATCTCGTTATCTCAGTCATACTCGTGATGTATAATATATAATATTTGACGCAAATACGAAAACGCCGCCCGCTACATTAAATGTTCATACGCCCGCGTATGAACATTTTGTTCATACGCTCATATTTTATTTTATTTTATTTTTGTTTATTGCAGAAACAAACAGTACATAATTACATAGATGACAATAGTTACAAAGTTATAAAAGTTAGTATAATAATTGGTACCAATGACATGTCGATTATATATTCTTATATATCATATTCTTTGAATATTTTTGTCGTACATGAACAACTTTACAACAACGTACTTTATTCAAAAGATTATAATTCCAAACCAAACATAACCAAAATATAATAAGTAAAATTAAATATTACACACGTTTTTCAAGAATTATCCAAAAATACTTACACTCACATACAATTGTGTGTTTTCATGTTTCAATATATGTCTGTGAAAAAAAAAAAAAACTTTCTGATACAACACATAAATACCTGTCACACTAAATTACAAACACGTTAACACCCCAGCAAAGTTTCTCCTAGTGAGGTGTTCACGTAACATACAATACCACTGGTATTTCACAATATTTTCTTTAGTTTTTGTACATTTTTTCTGTTCCATCATATAAACCACTGTAATCATTTGTAAAATGTGTATTCAAGAGTAGACATAAATAAATAAAAATTTTAAAAAAACGTGTGAATAAAGAATTTACTGGAATCATGAAGGTGTTTTTTACATATGGTCTAGAGTTTGTGAGACAATACCAAGTGACGTCATAGGTTAAAGGTAAGGAAAAACCATTGTAAAGAGCTCTAATTAACGTAATAACCTTTTGAATAATGAAGATACATTATTTGTATAATAATGTATCTTCACCTGAAGTGAAAGCACTCCATAAATAATAATGTCCTTTGTTTAATGTTAAAATGTTAATTTTATTCAGACGACGAGAGCAAGCTCTTCATACGATTTATACAGGGAATTCAACTGACTTAATACATTAAATATTACTCAACACAGACTTCTAACTAACTTAACGTAACTATTTTCCCTTTTATATTTAGCAAATTAAGATTATCAGTGAAAAGCTTGTGTGTGTTGATTAACTATACATATTCTACAATACATCATAAAATATTATAACTGTCCAAAAGAAACTAATATTCAACATTTTTACCTAAAACCGATTAACAAGAACTCTAAAACTGAAACTGAAAACTCTCTCTGAACTCATGCGACATCCATTTTTCACACACTCTTATTCCCTGTTCTTACATGAACAAATTCGTACGTACATTTGAATTTATTTCTATGTTATTTGATTAAGCTAAGATTATAAGATAAATCTTTAAACATATATTTATTTTGTCATGCAGCTTGCAGGTGTACTGAGTAAGAATGAACGATCTTTAGAGACAATCGCCCAACCCGTTAATAATATCGCCCGAATATCGCCCAACCCGTTAGATAAGTACCACCCCTGACTTCAATCTGGAGGTCATTTATTATTTTTCCAGGATGCCGCAAAAACAGGTAGTTCTTCTTCCTGGCCACAGGGGGCAATAGGCTCCTTCCACATACACATCCGGATCCATTTCTCCTCTCAGATAGATTGCTCTCGTTATGATAATAAAGATGGTTGTGTTACTTGCGGCATTGGGCGAGGCAATAAGACCTCCTACATTTGTTTCTTGGCATTTTATTTAATAGCGGCCACTTTATTCTTCCGCAAATACAAAGGAAACAATCAAGTCTTTCAGCTAGATGATGAAACTCTTACTTTTTGTGTTTTGGGTATCATAATAATGATCTGTTTTTCTTTATATGTTGGTTTTTTGTTAGTTTATTTCTTACATTTTTGTTGTGGTCCACAAGCAACACGCGTATGTCCTTTACAAGAAAATCTACAACTTTTCTAACATATTCTTTCCAGGAACAACTTTTTTTTAAGACTTATTTTGAAGGTAATATCCATCAATGTAATATATCATTGAAGACGAATATAATACTAGTAAATCTAAAAGAAACATTAAACAGAACAAAACACAAAAAATAAAAAATAAATAACGGTCACAACTGGGAAAATGTTAAAATTACAATTGATACCATCTTCTAATAAAAATTATCTCATATTGTTTATTCTGAATTTTAAATATGAGATAGACAAATATGACGTTTAATGATTAGGTCAAAATGGTCAAGTGGTTAAGACGCTGACCCTTAAGAAAATACATCCTTCGTCCGATTCCTAGGTGTGACCGTTATCTCTTTGTTTTCTGTGACTTGTTCTGTTTCATGTTTCGTCTAGATTTATCAGTATCATCTTTTTCTTCAATGATATATTCTATTCAGTTTCGTATATTGGAGAGAAGAGCCTGTTAACAAACCATTTTGATACCACTATTATTTTGTTTCGTTTTAAATTATAAACCTCTTAATAATGGTTCATTTTTTGGGTTTAATTGAATTCTGACTGGTAATTTTGTTTTGCGATGGTACAATAAGCAGCCAAAAAAAAAAAAAAAATTCTTCGTGTTCTTCTTTAACCGTGCTCTTCCCGTTAGTAGTTAAAAGCCTCCTTCCTGTCTTGCAAATGTTTCCTGTTTTGAGCAAAACCTCAAGTTTTTGCTTTTCTTCCTTTTTAAAATCGTCGCTACATTTCAACTTTCCAATACTCGCAGCAATATTAAAGATTTTTTTATTTCATTAATTTTATTTGAGAGACATCTTTATTATAATTCAATTTATAACACGAACGTACATAGTAGTTCTAGTAATCATAAAAGTATATTTCTAATTTTCTATTAAATATTATAAATCAAAAGCAAAATTACCCCTGAAATCATGAGAATAATTTGTAAGTAAGTACTTAAATATCTGCCTACTTAATAATAAACCGAATTTATTATTTAAGTGACAATTTTTAGTAAATTTTAAACAAAGAATTATACAATATGTCCAATTGAACCTTCTTTTTTCAAACATTCTTCAGTCAGGTAGGTACGATATTATTGAAAAAATAAATCCAAATAAACACGATGATTTCACATTTGAAAAAATTATCTTTACTAAACCGTGTAAATAGCCATCATCTCAAAATAGAATGAAACGGAACTTGCAAACAAGTTTACACACGAAATGTAAAACGGTCAAGTTAAAACAACTCTTCGCTAAGCTCAAAAATACATAATTTGCTTTCACAACCTCTTTGTTTCATGAAACATCACGACGACATATTAAGCGTGTCATTCAAGTAAATTTGCACATACGTTGAGATACAAAGTTGTCTAAAAAAAGTGGTGGTTGTTGGATTCGGACTATAAGAAGAAAATTTGATTGCAAATTGCGGAATTTATTTCGTAAGCACATTTACGTTAGAATGCTAAATGCTAAACGTGACACCTGTGATAATACATTGACTTTAACGATGTTACAAATCACAGCAAACCAACAAAGGTTATTGTTATGCATAAACATTAGTCAACGCCAATCTTGTATTCTGCACACGAAGTGCGTAGCGGCAGAAATTAGTCCACCCTTATCGCTAGGCTGGGCCACGAGCCATTCACCCCAACCCTCATAGGGAGTCCTCTACCACCTCCCTCAACGCATTACGTAAGTAGCTAATGAAAAATATACATCCTTTTACCTTCTCATAATGTGTAAGGCATAAAGCTACACCTGGAGGCTTTTTCAGCAAAAAAATTTCCATTCGACCGGGGAAATTTAATAAAGCTACCCGTTATATTTATATTTTCGTAGGCAGTGAAAAATGTTTTTTTACGGAGCAGGTAAAAAAATGTTTTTTACATTCCAAATTTTACTGCAGAAAAATAACTACTTCTTTATTTACTTGCGTGGAAGATATTTTTTTAGATGTAACACACATATTTATGTTTCTCTTGTATTTGTAGTAAGGATCATGCCCAGAAAAACAGATCTAAAAGTCTTTTCGTGAACGAGAGAAGATATTTATGTTATTCTTTACCTTCTCCATTATATTGAAATTTAAATAACCTGGTATGCAATTTGAAACTACCGCAGGGCATAAATACAATCATAATTGTACAAATCTTTGATTTTTTAATATTTGATTGATATTTATGTGTTTAATATATATTTACTACACAATATTTAATTAAATCTCCTAAGATGGTCTAATGCTCGGGAGGGAGGTGAAAATTGAAAAATGTGTTATTATAATTTATGTTTTTATCAATATTTACAAGGTAATTCTATACATTAACATAAATACCGCGTTTCAGATGATTAAAAAAAAAACTTTGATGAGAGTGTAACCACTTCTGTGTAAAGGGAAAATAAAATTATAACGTAATCTATATATTAGAAAAAAAATACAATTAGCTATACAACTAAAGTGAAGTGAAAGAGAAAAATAAAAATAATCAGGTTCTGATCTCAGCTCTGTCGCTAGTTGATTAAACCACAACACTCCGGTGTACGGGTGCTGTGCAAATCTGGTTTGCATTAAAGGAGCGCATATGCGACCCATAGAGTACATTTAAATTCTATTTTCAAAAATCCATAGATATTTAAGTATATTTTTGTTTGTTTACCCAAACTATCGATTCTGTGACCTATGAGATCAAAGACACGTCGTCAAGCGCAATGTAACAAAATTCGTTGCCTACCAGTACCAATTCGGTAATGTGTACAATAGTGTACATAGCAGTGTACAACTGTACAGTGTAACGAATGGACGAGATCTATAGGTTATATACACAGATTTCAATAAATATAATATTATCATGATGGTGGAATTGGGTGTGCAGCACATCAAACTACTTACTAGTTAGGTATTATTGAAAGGATTATTGGTTGGAAAGATTTATGTGGCGATTTGAACCAAATTTTTTTTAAATTTATTTATTTATTTATTGACGCCCTATTGGGCTTTTAAGTACATAAAAATTACAAATTTAATTACAACAACAGTGTAAAACAAACAATAGAAAATCTAAATAAAATATAATGATTTCTCATACATTATTTACATTTAAAAAGTGGTGGACTAATTTGGCTTTAAATGTATTGAAGTTTAAATTAAATATGTCAGCGACATCACTTAGTTCATTGCCCAACCTATGTATTCTTTCTAACACAGAATTCGTAGCAAAGTTAGTGTTGTAGAATAAAATATTCCGTCTAGTATATTTTGGAGGTATATGTAAAGATAGCAAATTTATAGTGTCAGGGCAGTCTAATCTTGAATGAACAATTTTATATAATAAAAGAAGATCAAATATTTTTCGCCTTTCAGATAATTTCGATAAGTTAAGTTAAGTTAAAATTAAACTGAAAATTATTGAAATATTTCTTTTGTGTTTAATCTTTATTATTTCTGTAGATGCGTGGGCAATAATTAATATCAGAAATGTGTCACCATCATAAAAGTATTTCTATTTGTTCTTGAATACAAGGCGGAAAGATAACAATACAATTGTAGTATTATTTTCTTTTATTTAAAAATTTGTCTGACTTCAGCAAAGAGGGAGATTTTCTACTAAGTTCGGGGCAATTTGATAGAATCGCCCTCCCCAATAAAGACGCCATTGAAATGCTTGGAATAGATCAGATCGGCTCAGGTATCGGGGCTTCATAGAAGTCCGAATAAATTTGGCTTCCAAGAAACTGGGCGTCTTGTATAGGACTAGCAGATTCTTCAATAGTGACCAGCTGCTAACCCTATACAAATCTTAAGTGCACCCAACTATTGAATTTGGAAACCACCTTTGGGCTGTAGACCCAAAATACTTGATGAACCTACGTGATTCTGTGCAAAGGAAGGCGGCATTGTTAACAGACCGATTGCAACATTTAATTTTACAGGCGCAATATTGAGTCCGTTATACGGGTATTTCAATGGAACCTGCTCTAAGAAGCTAGCAGCATTGATCCGGTGCACCGGTGCACGGGCGTGAAACTTGCAAGACACGAGTGAAACCCTCGTCCACAACGTTGATTTTGGCTTCATGAGAACCGATCGTTTCTTCGACTCGATTTTCGAGTCAACTCGTCACTCGTAAGTGGAACGAGCTACCAGCATTCCTTCAAGACCCGCATTAACAAAATCCCTTCGTTAATCACTCGTTCATTGTTTATCAGGTGCGGTTATGGATGTATTTATGCACTTTCATTCAACGCTATCAGAGGCGGATTTGCAGTCTTGGCCGCCCTAGGCCCCAGACTCTTAATCCTTTTCCTACGTTCCTCCACCCCCCCC